>NC_081554.1:159098455-159203455 GCF_963082655.1 Stomoxys calcitrans | reverse complement strand
GTCTAGATCGATCAAGATTTCCATTTACCTGCCATAAAAACCGATCTCTCGATTTAAAGACTTGGCCCCATAAAAGGCGCATTTTTAATCCGATTGCACTGAAATTTGACACACTGACTTAAGTTATGCTTTTCGACATCCGTGTCGTATATAAAAGACCAATATTTTGTTATATACAATTGAATTATTATTTTTACTTATTAGTATCTGGTCCAAATCGGAACATATATTGATATGGCTGCTATGGGGCATAAGGTATGGATTTTGCACCGGATGTTGAGGAAAGGTGGTTCACATATATATTCGAGGTGGTGGGTATCCAAAGTTCGGCCGGCCGAACTTAACGCCTTTTTGCTTGTTCTGTTTGAAAAAGTCATTCAAAGACAAATGACAAATGCGAACCATGGTGGAGGGTATATAAGATTCGGCCCGGCCGAACTTAGCTTGTTTTTATTTGTTAAAATTTGTCACAAGATGGCATAATTTTTTTGAGAAGTCTCCCCACATAATGGCTTAGCTTTGTTTTGAAAATTGGTCAAAGATAAATATGTTGTGAAAACAAGCCTTTCAATGAATATGGGTCAGAGATTTCTAACGCTGGCAACAGCAGAAACACCTAAATTCACATGTGAGTATAAACCGCCTTTCTATACCAACTTCGAATCAACAAAATAAAAGTAATGCAGAAGTAGGAAAACTGAAAAGCAAAATGAATACAAAACTCAAGTGGTAGTGAAGAATATTTCTTGAGCATTGAAAATTGCAGACACTGAAATTGCCTTAAGCCACTTGTTTGTAATAACAGCCATAGCAGAAGCAGAAGCAGCAGCAGCAACAGCGCATAGCCCAACAAGAGCTGGCAACATAAACAATGTGAAGAGCAGCAGTTCTAACTACAGCTACAACGGTTGGAGTAACAATGACAGTAACATCCTTAAGCAACAGCAATAATATTTCCTTGGATAACAACATGTGCATATGGGGTCGTGTGTCAGTGTGTATGCCCTTGAGTGTGTGTATATATGTGTATGTATGACACACACAAATGCATTTGGTTTCATTCTCTTCTCTAAGCTTAACACTCTAACGCTGGCAAGAGCGCTAACGCATCAACATGGCCGTATCCTTGTAACATCCTTTTCTTAGAATTGTTGCTCCATGTATTCACTGACATTACGCTATTGTTGTTCTTGCATGCCATGGTTATGTGGTCGCTGTTGTTGAAAATAAAAACTGAATGTAACACCAGCAGCAATAGTAACAGTAACAACAACAACAATAACAACATCAGTGAAGGATACTAATACTATAGTATAACCACTACTACAACAATACTCGTACGTGTACTTATACGCATTTAATATCAAAATCTTTTCTCATTCTCTCAAGTATGCTGTTATGTATGCTCGTCATTTGTATTCTCATGTGAAGGTTTCATTTGCCAGCTTAAGATGGTTGTTAAAGTTGGCTACGTGTTTGTGTAGTGTGCATTTTCCAAGATGATGCACAGTGGGCGCTACAAAAATAAATGCCAGAGGCGGTAAATAAGTTTAAAGCAGATAGGGTATATAAAATTTGCCAGCCCAATTATCTTTTTAGTCCAATTTTCTTAATACTTGCCATAGATAACTCTGAAGGCCTTTAGGCAAAGCCTATTGAAATTTGGGTAAAACTCTAACATTACATTCTGATTCGATTAGGCCATATCCGCATGTCTGTCCTTCTAAGTTTTGGCTGAAATTTCCATATTGAATGGTTAGCACAGCTTTCAGCATACATACTAAGTCATGGTCATTAGAAATTTTCTTCTATTCAAGTCATGGTGCCGAGTGTTTGAGATACCTTCCCGCTCATTTGTATACCTATGTCCTTACTGTCACCAAAATCTATGTGATAATCTATCCTAATCACTGTCTTCACCACTTTCTACCCTCATTGGCATTGTTTACCAAATCCTATGCAACAAACTTGCATTGTTTTGTAAATGTCTTAGAAAAAGGCTACAAATTTTCAAGTATTTAACAAGCTCTAGACCACCATAGTGCTTGGGAAAACATAATGTTTGGTGTTTAGCACATTCTACAACTAACGCAGCTACGTCAGCTATATAGCTAGCACCCACAAACTCACACCCCCCACATGCATTTTGGCGCTAGCTTCAGCTCATTCACACTTAACACACATACACACACACACACACACAAATACCAAAAGTCCCCGAAGCATGTGAGCATGTAAGAGTAGATGCTTGTAATAAATTAGGGGCATGGAACGTGTTAAGTCTTAAATTAAAATCGCTGTGAAAACCAGGTAAGAGACCGCAGAGTATTTCTATAGATTGTTTGTCTAAATGAAAATGAAAATGCTTGGCTTCAGTTTTCTAAGATTCCCATTTAGGTTAACAATTTTGGATATTAAATTAAGTCGAAAAAAAAAAATATTTTTGAATTGGATAAGAACAGAAAGGAGGACTTTCGAGTGAAGAAGAAAAAATTTAAAATAAATGAAAGCGTGTTAAGTTCAGTATTGTCCAATCTTACACTGATAAAAACCAATAAGGAAAGACAAAAGTCGGGCGGTGCCGCCTGTATAATATCCTACACCTACCTTATAAGTATTGGGTTGCCCAAAAAGTAATTGTCGGTAATATAGTCGGCGTTGACAAATTTTTTCAACGGCTTGTGACTCTGTAATTGCATTCTTTCTTCTGCCAGTTATCAGCTGTTACTTTTTTCTTTAGAAAAAAAGTGCGCGAAATTTTGTTTACATTTGTTTGTTTGGCGTCAATTTTAATATGGGTACCACATCTATTGAAAGAAATTCATTTAACAAACCGAATCAACGCTTGTGATATGCACCTTAAACGCAATGAATTCGATCCGTTTTTAAAACGAATCATAACTGGAGATGAAAAATGGATTGTTTACAACAACGTTAGTCGAAAACGATCATGGTCCAAGCATGGTGAACCAGCTCAAACCACTTCAAAGGCTGATATCCACCAAAAGAAGGTTATGATGTCTGTTTGGTGGGATTGGAAGGGTGTGGTATATTTTGAGCTGCTTCCAAGGAACCAAACGATTAATTCGGATGTTTACTGTCAACAATTGGACAAATTGAATACAGCCATCAAGGAGAAGCGACCGGAATTGGTCAATCGTAAAGGTGTCATATTCCACCAGGACAACGCCAGACCGCACACATCTTTGGTCACTCGCCAAAAACTGAGTGAGCTTGGCTGGGAACTTTTGATGCATCCACCATATAGCCCTGAACTTGCACCACCAGACTACCATTTATTTCGATCTTTGCAGAACTCCTTAAATGGTAAAACTTTCGGCAATGATGAGGTTATAAAATCGCACTTGGTTCAGTTTTTTGCAGATAAAGGCCAGAAGTTCTATGAGCGTGGAATTCTAAATTGCCAGGAAGATGGCTAAAGGTTATCGAATAAAATGGCAATTATATATTTGATTAAAGTTCATTCTAAGTTTTATTAAAAATGCATTTACTTTCCTTTAAAAAATCCGCAATTACTTTTTGGGCAACCCAATACATAGTGGAAGCTACATTTAATTCTGAAACAATTTTGATGGACCTCGTCGGATGTTTTTATTATATACCTCGACTTCTCTTTGTAACTCCTCGAAATATGCGTCTGAGACCCCATAAAGTATATATATTCTTGATCGTCGTGACATTTTAAGTCGAACTAGCCATGTTCGTCCGTCCGTCTGTCCGTCCGGCTGTCTGTCTGTCGAAAGCACGCTAACTTTTGAAGGAGTAAAGCTAGCCGCTTGAAATTTTGCACAAATAGTTCCCATTAGTGTAGGTCGGTTGGGATTGTAAATGGGTCTAATCGGTCCATTTTTTGATATAGCTGCTATATAAACCGATCTTGGGTCTTGACTTCTTGAGCTTTTAGCAATTCTCGTCCGGTTTGACTGAAATTTTGCATATAGTGTTTTGCTATGACTTCCAACAACTGTGCTAAATTAGGTTCAATTCGGTTCATAACCTGATATAGCTGCCATATAAACCGATCTTGGGTCTTGATTTCTTTAGCCTCTAGAGGGCGCAATTCTCATCCGACTTGGCACAAATTTTGTACAACGGCTTCTCCCATGGCCTTCAACATACGTGTGTGCAATATGGTCTGAATCGATCTATAGCTTGACACAGCTTCCATATAAACCGATCTCCCGATTTTGCTTCTTGAACCCCGAATCAGACTATAACTTGATGTAGCTCCTCCTCCGTCCGTATTCATTATTCATTGTTTGCCTGAAAACAGATACTGCTCAAAGAACTCGACAGATGCGTCCATGGTGGAGGGTATATAAGATTCGGCCCGGCCGAAGAACGCTCTGACTTGTTACTAGTTTTTATACCCACCACCGAAGGATGGGGGTATATTCATTTTGTCATTCCGTTTGCAACACTTCGAAATATCCATTTCCGACCCTATAAAGTATATATATTCTTGAACAGCGTAAAAATCTAAGACGATCTAGACATGTCCGTCCGTCTGTCCGTCTTTTTGTTGAAATCACGCTACAGTCTTTAAAAATAGAGATATTGATATTGAGATATTGATATTGAGATATTGATATTGAGATATTGATATTGAGATATTGATATTGAGATATTGAGCCCCCATATAGACCGATCCGCCGATTTTGGGTCTTAGGCCCATAATAGCCACATTTATTATCCGATTTTGCTGAAATTTGGGAAAGTGAGTTGCGCTTCGACATCCTCCGTCAATTTGGCTCAGATCGGTCCAGATTTGGATATAGCTGCCATATAGACCGATCCTACGATTTATGGTCTTAGGCCCATAAAAGCCACATTTATTATCCCATTTTGCTGAAATTTGGGAAAGTAAGTCCTCTTGGGTCCTTCGACATCCTTCGTCTATTTGGCCCAGATCGGTTCAGATTTGGATATAGCTGCCATATAGATCGATCCTCTGATTTAGGGTCTTAGGCCCATAAAAGCCACATTTATTACCCGATTTTGCTGAAATTCGGTACAGTAAGTTGTCTTAGGCCCTTCGACATCCTTCGTCAATTTGGCTCAGATCGGTTCAGATTTGGATATAGCTGCCATATAGAACAATCTCTCGATTTAAGGTTTTGAGCCCATAAAAGGCACATTTATTATCCGATGTCGCCGAAATTTAGGACAGTGAGTTGTGTTAAAACTTTCGATATTATTTTTCAATTTGGCTCAGATCGGCCCAGATTTGGATATAGCTGCAATATAGACCGAACTCTTGATTTATGGTCTAGGGGCCATAAAAGGCGCATTTATTATTCAATTTCGCTGAAATTTGGGACAGTGAGTTCTGTTAGGCTCTTGGATTTGGATATAGCTGCCATATAGACCGATATCTCGATGAAAAGCCTTGGCCTAATAAAAGGCGCATTTATAATCCGATTTAACTGAAATTTGACACACTGACGTATGTTAGGCTTTTCGACATCCGTGTCGTTTATGGTTCAGATCGGTTTATTTTTAGATATACCTACTAAAAAGATCAAAATTTGGTTTTACACAGTTGAACCATGACTTGTACTTATCAGTATTTGGTCCAAATCGGAACATATTTCGATATAGCATTTTTCCCCGGATTTGACGAAAGGTGGTTTACATATTTACCCGAGGTAGTGGGTATCCAAAGTTCGGCCCGGCCGAACTTAACGCCTTTTTACTTGTTTTTTCGATTTTTCTCCACAGTGTGACGCTTCGGTTCACTGCTGAATTGCACTGAGATCGGTGCAAGCTCTCATATGTGTATACGTATCCCCCGAAATACATTTTTAGGTCTTTTCCAGTCCATTTATCAATCGATCTTCTCAAATTTTTCATTACAAATTTAAGAAAATTTTTATTTCAAAAACTTAGCCACATACTCAATGTGATGTATGTTATAAAAAGTTTGGTTTTTCCCGACTATAACCCGTCTTTATTTGTTTCTACATCAAAATGTTTTTTGTCTGTTGTGTGCATGGCCATCATGCATATCTACGAGTACCTTGTCTTATTTTCTTACTTTTAAGCATTTTGCTTTAGCGTTAACAATTTTCACCAATGTCAACAATGATAATCACCATCTTTGTAATTGTCAACATAATTTCCATCATCACCATCACTAACATCACTGCCATCAGTGCTCAGTGAGTGTTATGTGGATGATTCACAACCGCGTCAAGTGAAGTGGCGAATCTGCCTCGACTTAAATGCTTGAGCAGACACTAACATAAACATCAGCATCCACCCTACATTTGGTTGACACATGAAGCTACTTTAGGGCTTATTATGCAAAAAACATGTTTAAAAAGTGACTTTAAATTTGCAAGCTCAAGTGCTTATACGAGACATGAAGAGCCAGCAGACATTTTTCAGTGACAAGTCTAAAACAAAACAGTAAAAATTTGCAAATTTGCACATAAACATTACATTGAAGAAGAGTGGGGATGCTTCCCTTATATAAATGAGTGTAGTCTGAATGCCTTTTCTTTGGCTGAATGATAAGGGACCTTTCTTTATAGATGAGTCCAAATGGCGTGCCGCAGAGCAAAATAACTACTTAGCATAACTTTTTTTATACCCTCCACCATAGGTTGGGGGGTATACTAATTTCGTCATTCTGTTTGTAACTACTCGAAATATTCGTCTGAGACCCCATAAAGTATATATATTCTTGATCGTCGCGACATTTTATGTCGATCTAGCCATGTCCGTCCGTCCGTCCGTCTGTCGAAAGCACGCTAACTTCCGAAGGAGTAAAACTAGCCGCTTGAAATTTTGCACAAATACTTCTTATTAGTGTAGGTCGGTTGGTATTGTAAATGGGCCATATCGGTCCATGTTTTGATATAGCTGTCATATAAACCGATCTTGGGTCTTGACTTCTTGAGCTTCTAGAGTGCGCAATTCTTATCCGATTGGGATGAAGTTTTGCACGACTTGTTTTGTTATGATATCCAACAACTTTGTCAAGTATGCTTCAAATCGGTTCACAACCTGATATAGCTGCCATGTAAACCGATCTTGGGTCTTGACTTCTTGAGCCTCTAGAGGGCTCAAATTTTACAAACAACTGTGCTAAATTAGGTTCAAATCGGTCCATCACCTGATGTAGCTGCCATATAAACCGATCTTGGGTCTTGACTTCTTGAGCCTCTAGAGTGCGCAATTCTCATCCGATTGGGATGAAGGTTTGCACGACATGTTATGTTATGATATCCAACAACTATGCCAAGTATGGTTTAAATCGCTCTATAACCTGATATAGCTGCCATATAAACCGATCTAGGGTCTTGACTTCTTGAGCCGCGAGAGTGCGCAATTCTTATCCGATTGGAATGAAATTTTGCACGACGTGTTCTGTTTTGATATCCAACAACTGTGCCGAGTATGGTTCAAATCGGTCCATGACCTGATATAGCTGTCATATAAACCGATCTTGGGTCTTGACTTCTTAAGCCTCTAAAGGCCGAAATTCTTATCCGATTTGACTGAATTTTTGCACGAAGTATTTTGTTATGATATCCAACAACTGTGTCAGGTATGGTTCAAATCGGTTCATAACCTGATATAGCTGTCATATAAACAGATCTGGGGACTTGACTTCTTGAGCTTCTAGAGGGCGTTATTCCCACCAGATTTGGCTGAAATTTTGCATGACTTATTTTATTCTTACTTTCAACAACTGTGTCAAATAAGGTTCAAATCGGTTAATAACCTGATATAGCTGCCATATAAACCGATCAGGGGTCTTGATTTCTTGAGCCTCTAAAGGTCGCAATTATTATCCGATTTGCCTGAAATTTTGTACGACGGATCCTCTCATGACCATCAACATACGTGTTTATTATGATCTGAATCTGTCTATAGCCCGATACAGCTCCCATATAAATCGATCTCTCAATTTTTTTTCTTGAGCCCCAAAGGGCGCAATTCTTATTCGAATTGGCTGACATATTATACAGGTCTCTAAGATATAGTATAATTGTGGTCCAAACCGGACCATATCTTGATATCGCTCTTATAGCAGAGCAAATCTTTTCTTATATCCTTTTTAGCCTAAGGAGAGATGCCGGGAAAAGAACTCGACAAATGCGATCCATGGTGGAGGCCAGCATAAGGAGGGGATAACCACCGCAGAAATTTTTATCTGATGCTCGATTCGAGGATTCGAATCCAGGCGTTCAGCATCATAGGCGGACATGCTAACCTCTGCGCTACGGTGGCCTCTATATTGCGCCAGCATTAGTAAGTGGTTAAGCACCATGGGAAACTTTTCACGATGGACTTGAATCCTTGCGTTCAGCGTCATAGGCTAAACACTGCTCCATTTTTATTTTTTTTCCTTGAACATTCCATTATGGAACAGTGGATATTTCTCTCATATCAATGACTGCAAATTTTTCTGATGTTCTCGCCAGGATTCGAACCCAAGCGTTCAGAGTCATAGGCAGACATGCTAACCTCTGCGCTACGGTGGCCTCCATATGTCGCCAGCATTAGTAAGTGGTTAAGCACCATGGAAAATTGTTCACGATGGACTTGAACCCTTGCGTTCAGCGTCATAGACTAAAAACTGCTCCATTTTTATTTATTTTTTTTTTTTCTTGAACATTCAATTAAGGAACAGGGTATACTTCTCTCATATCAATGAGTGCAGTCCGATTAATGTTTCAGCTCAATGATAAGAGACTCCTTTTTATTGCCGAGTCCGAACGGCGTGCCGCATAGCGACACCACTTGGTAGAGAAGTTTTAACATGGCAGGATACCTCACAAATGTAGCCAGCATTAGAAAGGGTATCACCACCGCTGAAAAATTTTCTTATTGCAATTTTGCAAAAAATTTTTGCATCCTACTAGTACTACTATGTATTTCCTAAGGCTTTCTATCAACTACACTTTTACCAATAACCACACTTGATGTTCATTGTTATAGTACAACACATAAAATTTTGCTCAACGTCCACATATTCGTTTGCCCAGACTTGTGTATGTGAGCTAGCAGGAGTTGATAAAGCCCATCTTATTAAACCATCTGCATTTCCAGATCCATTCACTCCTTGAGCTCAGTTTGACAAAGAGCGCAATCATATACAGCGTAGACTACATACACACTACCAAAACAGGGCATTATGTGTTGCAAGAAGAAGTGAAGCTGTCAGTGTCAAAGTAACTGTCAACATGTCACTCAAAATGTAAATTAATAACACAATTCAAAGACCTACTCACATACTAACAGACTCTGCTTCATGAGGGACTTTATGTAGACATATAACCAACATTAGACTTACCACGAGGACATACTAACACTACACATACACACTCTCAAGTTGTGGAATATTTTGGAGAGCAGATCCAATCGCACACACACACACACAGTTAGTGTTATGAGTGTAATATTTTAACAAAACTACACTGGCTATAAACGCAAATTCTTTGAATAATTTCAACAGTGTTCAAAATACTTAAAATCTAAAGGAAAAAGAATATCAAGGGATCGATAAGAAAAATAGAAGAAGTTCGATCAGGTCGAATTTTATATACCCTCCAGCATGGATTTCATTTATCAAGTCCTTTGCCCGGTATCTCTTTATAGGCAGTCAAAGGAAAATGGATAAGAATTGCTGTGATATTTGAGCTATATCATCTTATTAACCAAATCAGACCATATTTGGCATGAATTTCATCCAAATCGCATAAGAATTGCGACCTATAGAGGCTCAAAAAGTTAAATCGGGAGATTGGTTTATGTGGGAGCCATATCAGGTTATTGACCGATTCAGACCATATCTGGCACGTATGTTAAAGGTTACAGTAAAATTCACTGTGCGAAATTTCAATCAAATCGGATAAGAAACACGCCCTCTAGAGGCTTAGGAAGTAAAATCGGGAGAGGGGTTAATATGGGAGCTGTATCGAGCTATAGATCGATTCAGACCATATTAAACTCGTTTGTTGTAGGTCATGAGAGAAGCCGTTGTACAAAATGTGTGCCAAATCCGTTAGAATTGCGCCCTCTAAAGGATCAAGAAGTCAAGATCCCAGATCGGTTTATATGACAGCTATGTCAAAACTTGGACCGATCTAAACTATACTTGGCGCAGTTGTTGGAAGTGAAAACAAAATACTTCGTGCAAAACTTCATTCAAATCGGATAAGAATTACGCCCTCCAGAGACTCAAGAAGTCGAGATCCCAGATCGGTTTATATGGCAGCTATATCAGGTTATGAACCGATTTGAACCATGCTTGGCACATTTATTGGATATCATAAAAAAAACGCCGTGCAAAAATTCATTCAAATCGGATAAGAATTGCGCACTCTAGAGGCTCAAGAAGTCAAGACCCAAGATCGGTTTATATGGCGGCTATATCAAAACATGGACTGATATGGTCCATTTACAATCTCAACCGACCTACACTAATAAGAAGTATTTGTGCAAAATTTCAACCGGCTAGCTTTACCCCTCCGAAAGTTAGCGTGCTTTCGACAGACGGACGGACGGATATAGCTAGATCGAAATAAAATGTCACCACGATCAAGAATATATATATTTTATGGGATCTCAGACGAATATTTCGAGTAGTAACAAACATAATGACGAAATTAGTATACCCCCATCCTATGGTGGAGGGTATTGAAATGTATTAAGTTCGGCCGGGCCGAATTTTGGACACCCATTAGGTTAGGTAAGGTTTAAGTGGCAGCCTACCAACAGACTCACATTGACGTTTACGTCCATTGTGATGCTTTTCCTAGTTCCTACCGTTGAAACATCTAAATTGCTTTAAAAAGCCCAACTACTTGCGAAAGCTCATATCCGCTAAATCAGACAAGTTCTCAAAGAAATGACAAGTTCTCAAAGCTAAAGTGGAACTTCTTCTGACTGCCGTTGCGGGAACAGCAGATGTTCTAAATTCTCTTCCGCCTCGAAGTCCTCATAGCTTCCTATAGTCGTTCTAGCAAGCGATCGCAAAGCGGTAGAACTCTGATATACCATATAATTTAGAAACAACCGCCTTTCATTATCCTACGGTACTGGTCCTGAAGACCTAGCTTACATGTCGCTAGAGTCATACCCACAGATTCCAGTTTCCCTGAAATGTGTAAGATAGTTACTAGTCTCGTAAGCTCGTCCGCTTTACAATTCCCTGCGTTATCTATGTGGCTCAGCACCCAGAACAGATAAATTTTGAACTGTTTAGCCATCTCGTTGAGAGATCTGCGACAGTCGAGGGCAGTTTTTGAATTCCAAAATACAATCTATATTGATTTAATAGCTGCCTGGCTGTCTGAGAAGATAGCTCTATCGTAAAGCTTGACATTTTTGAGGTTATGCATTCTCAAAACGTTTTGACATACGAGCGCTATTTGTATAGCTTACAGTAACTTAACAGATTCATCTTGCCCGAAAAAATTTAATTAAATTTTGAACATTTTCGTGCGATTATTTTTTACAACTTTCGACTTGGATTAACTCAACAGCAGTGTGATTGAGACAAAATTAGGCATTAATAGGACCAGCATATATTAAACATTGCATGAACATTTAACCGTCAGAAAAATTTTTACGCGTTAGATGTCACAAAATTTGACAATCGCTCAAAAAAAGGCTCGTGACAATTGGTCGAAAGAATACTCCAAGTGTTGATGTACCATCCGGGAACTGGAATTTATTTACGTAGAGATCCGCAAGAATCCTTTTGACCCGTCGTGTACGAAATAATATATGGGGCATAGTACAAGATACGCCTTCATTCACAGGGGGTGGTGGATTGCTTTCCGACAAAGAGGAATTCCCTGCAAACATCTCTGCCAAACATCTATTCAGACCGCAGTTTCTGAATGCCTCCTCTTTCGATCGGACAACATTCTTGCATGTCTGGGTAAACGAACTCTTATCTTTTGATTCAAGCGATAAAGTCCCGGTGGGAATAATAGGTACATGTATACGTACACTTATCAAGGTATTACTTGTACGCTTCGTATACTTACCAAGGTATTACTTGTTATACCCTACACCACCACTGTGGTACAGGGTATTATAGATTTGTGCATTTGTTTGAACCACTAAGAAGGAGAAGAGCTACACCCAACGATAAGTATACGGATCGGCTTTGAATCACTCCTTGATTCGATTTAGCTATGTCCGTCTGTCTGTCTGTCCATGTATTCTTGTAATCAAGATACAGGTCGCATTTGTTGTCAGATTTTCACAAAATTTAGCTTAAGTCTCTTTTTTGGTCCAAGGACGAACGCTATTGATTTGAATCGGTCCAAATTAGATATAGATGGCAGCTATATATTTCATCCGATATGCTCTTTTAAAGCTGTAGGAGCTACAATTTTGGTCCGATCTTTGGCACGAAGTGTTTTTTGTGTAGTCTCAATATGTGTGCAAAATTTCATCAGAATCGGATCAGCTTTATATATAGCCCTTTTAAAGCTGTAGTAGCCACAATTTTGGTCCCATGCTTACAAACTTTTGCAGGAGATGTTTTTTTTTGACGTCATACTACATTCAAAAAATGTCATCAAAATCGAAGTGGGGTATAATAAGTCGGCTCCGCCCGACTTTTGCATTTTCTTACTGGTTTTATGTAAATTCAAGGAAAACGGCTGATCAGCAAGCAGGAAACACACACTAATGGGTTAATTGGTGTTGATATTAATTACTAGGAACGGACAATAACTAGGAACTAAGAACAGACGTTAGAAGTTACTTTTTTACATAATGACATGGGGCGGATTAATATCTGCACCCTCTTTCGAACCCTAAACTACTATTATAATCTCGACTGACTGGCTGACTGACTAACAGACTAACTGACTGACTGACTGATCGATCATCGCCCAGCCCAAACGGCGAAAGGCTGTATTTTTACAAAGTACCAAAAAGGTACGAAATGGATGAACTTTGTACGGACGGTGGTACAACCAATGAATAAATAATGCGTGGCTAAATGATCTATTCACCATTCGCAAAATTTTAACCAAATTGGTACCATTTGGTACTTTCCTCATAGATGAAGCTAGAGGTCTGAAATTTACCATGTAGGTACAACTAAGAAATATATGATAGTTGACTAAATGATCTATTACAAATTCATACATTTGGTACCAAAATTGGTACCATTTGGTACTTTCTTTCTAGATGAAGTTAGAGGTCTAAAATTTTGCATGCAGGTTCAAGAGGGAAATATATAATGGGTGACTAAATGGTACATACAAAATTCGTACATTATGGTAGCAAAAAGTGCAAACTAGGTACTAAAACATACAAAATCGTATTTTCTTCATAAGTGCTCAAAATTGCGATTCGTGTATACCTTGACAATATATATGGGGCGACTTAATGAAATTTTCGATATATTGTTATTCTTGGTACTATTTGGTACTTTTTTACAAAAAGGGACTGACTGACTGAAATTTTATACGCAATTATTACAACACTTCGTAATCTTATAAACTGACGGCCTACCTAGGCTTTTGGAAGTCTTGAACTGAAATGGGGGTACCGAAGCGGACCACCGGGTTGCTAGTTGTGGTATATAGTACTTTATATCCTACTGTACGTATTCTCTTACTTATTTATATTGTACCTTAGAACTTTATCTTGAACACAGTTACAATTACCCATGTGCTCAACAAAGTGTTAGTGTTAGAAAATGAATGTTAATACATTTGAGACTATTGCTGTATGCAAACCAAGCTTAGTGGTATGTGTGATGAAGTGTGAGCTACTTTGTGTTTGAAGTGTCACATGTGTAAGGATCTCACATAGTTGTGAATGTAGTAGCATAGCAGCTGTTTGCATATGCTAGAATTCGAGAATGTTCTTGCATTTAGGCAATTGGTAAAAGGTCTCAAATGACCTAAAAGTGTTGTTAATGTGCAAAGGTATTTTTTTTATTTATCTAGATATACGATATGTATGTATGTATATGTGGTCTGCGGCATGTCATGCCATGCCATAACATAGTATTGGTTGTCCTTGCTCCATCTGTATGTTTGTGTATGCATATGTGTCTCTGTGCATTGGTGTTTGTTGACATATCCTGCCAAGTCTTAACGCCACTTTATCTTAATGGCCACACATCCTCAGTTTTTAAATCTCAGGTGTGTTAATTTATTACTGTTGCCAAAGAATTTGAGTGACATTTCACAAAATGGCCTTTAGTTGTGCGGGCCGAAGTACTAAAAGATTTCCAACATGCTTGTATTTCAATTATTCTTCCAGGGGACTTGTTTACCCAGCAGCATCGGCCGATGACATATTGACATGAGCAAATATATGTTATTTAAATTTAAGGACATTTACAGTTTGAGAAAATGCTTAACAGTCATGAAGTGAAGTGAGCCACAATGTACAAATATGGCATTGATAAAAACTTGCTTGGCTTTTTAATGAAATAGGCAAGAAATGGTAAAATTTATCTCCCTGCATAGACTGGGAAGTATACCATTAGTATGGTCATTTCGTTTATTACATTTTGAGATATCAACCCAGCTCCCTACACATTGTATGAATTTTCTTAGTGGTTTTGACATACTAAGTCGATCTAACCTTGTCTAATCGTCCATTCATCTGTCTAAAGCACCTCCGTCAGGTAAGCATGAACGCAAATGATGCTTAATGTTTTGATCCGAATACTAATGCCGAACGATTTGGCTATCTTTTCACTAATGCTGGCTACATTTGCGGGTTAAACTTCTCTGCTAAGGAGGGCCACTCCGAAGCACTGCGTTTCGAATAGGTGACAAAATGAAGGACCCTTAGCATCGAGCTTAAACCTAACAGCACTAATTTTTATGAAAAAAGTTATACCTGCTATTTATTAATGCTGATACTAACTTGATAACATAGAAAAGATAATCTGAGCGTCGTATTCGTTTGACTCCTGAAAGTCAACGAGACCGGATGGCATATTGCCGGCAGTGTCGTACTTCAACAAATCCTTGAGGTGATTTTTAGAAGCTGAGCTTTGCTGGAATGTTTGAATGAGCATCGCCCTTTCCAGGTGGACCGGGTTGATTCTCTAAGTTATGGTGTGGTATGGCATGCTACAGAATCATCTCGCACGCTCGTATCCGAATAGCATACCGTACCATAACTTCCATATTAAAGGGCAGAATTTTCAACTCATCGACATCGAAGGGCTCAATTAACAAAATTGTGACCAGAATAATTACGCAGGGAGGTTTTTATAACCTACACCAAAGGAGGTTTTTATAACCTACACCAATATACGAACATCGTCATTCCGTTTTGGTCTCAGACTCTCTTCTCCAACTTAGCTGAAATTTGGTTGTATGATGTTTTCTTTGATATTCAACAGATGTGCTTAGTATGGTTTGAATCGGTGCAAAACCTGATACAGCTCCCATATAAACCAAAGAATATTTGTTGACCCTCTAGAGGTGTAATTCTTATCCTATTTGGCTGAAATTTTGCTCAAAGACTTCTCCATTGATCTTCAGACCGCAGCTGATCGTGGAGAGACGTGGAAAATGGTCAATTGTAATATCAGAGGCAAGGAGCTCGTCCAGGTGGAGGCGCTGAATATCATGCCCATTAGCTGTATGTTTGGGGCACGTTTTAAATGGCAGCTATCCTAGATATGGTTTGTTCTCAATCTCATATTGTGTACGGAGGACGAGGGATCCTTTCAATACATCTTTCAAATTTCATCGGAAATAGGGCTTTAATTATAGTGCGATACCTTCGAAGTATGAAAGTTCAAACAAAAAAAGAAAAATGTTCTATGTTCGGCCTGGGCGAGTCTTGGGAACCCACCACGATGGATTATGTAAAAAATTTCCACAAACAAACTTACTGAAAGTGTTTTACGTACCAAATTTATACCAAATCAGGCATCTAGGGGCAGTAGAAGACTATTCGGGAGTTTGGCTTATATGGAAGTTATATCAAGTTATGGACCGATTTGGACCGTACTTGGCACAGTTTTTGTATGTCATATAAAAACACTTAGTGCGAAATTTCATAGATTTATAGATTTAGATAGATTTATATGGCAGCTATATCAGGTGATTGACCGATTTAAACCATACTTAACACAGTTATTTAAAGTCATAAAAAATTTCAGTCATATCGGATAACAATTGACTTGTTGACCATACTTGTCACAGTTATTAGAAATCATATCAAAACACTTCGTACAAAATTACAGCCAAATCGGAAACCCATTGCGGCTTCCAGGGGCTCAATATGCAAAATAGGTAAATCGGTTTATATGGGAGCTATATACAAATCTGAACCGATATGGCCCATTTGCAATTCCCAATGACCTACATCAATAAGAAGTATCTGCGAAAAGTTTCGTTTCGGATACCTTAATTCTTTCGATCGCTATCGTGATTTCAATATATGGACAGATGGACGGAAGGATGGACTAACTGGGCTAGATCGACTCAGAAGTCGAGACGATCAAGAATATATATAAAATAGTTTATGGGGTCCCATATTATTGTTTCGAGGTGTTACAAACGGAATGACTGGATTAGTATATCACCCATCCTATGATGGTAGGTATAAAGATGCACATTTGCCCATGAACATTCTACTAAGGAATCAATGATAAGAGAACTCCCTTTTTTAGCCGAGATCGAACAGGGTGCGCAGTGCTTTCGTTGAAGGAACATGGTGTCACACTGCCTCCCCTGTTTGGGAAGAAGTTTTTACATGTTATAGTACCTCACAATGGATGCCAGCTTTAGTAGGGAACAGATGAGTACGGAACAGACTCAATTAGACAATTTTAAAACTATTGTGATACCACAGTAGCGACAGACCATGGTGCGAATCGAACCGGACACCCCCGCACTGGTAATCCGAGCGCGCTACAAACTCGGCACATGGGTGGTGGTGAAGGCATAACTACCGCTGAAAATGTCTTCTGATGTATACGCCAGGATTCGATTCCAGGCGTTTAGCGTCAAAGGCGCACATGCTGAACTCTGCGCTACATCTCAATATCTTAATTTTAAAGACTGTAGAGTGATTACAACAGACAGACGGACAGATAAACGAATTCTGCGCTACGTCTCAATATTTTTATACCCTCCACTATAGGATGAGGGTATACTAATTTCGTCATTCTGTTTGAAACAACTGGAAATATTCGTCTGAGACCCCACAAAGTATACATGTTCTTGATCGTGGTGACATTTTATGTCGATCTAGCCATGTTCGTCCGTCTGTCCGTCCGTCCATCCGTCTGTCTTTCGAAAGCACGCTAACTTTCGAAGGAGTATAGCTAGCCGCTTGAAATTTTGCACAACTACTTCCTATTAGTGTAGGTCGGTTGGGATTGTAAATGGGCCATATCGGTCCATGTTTTGATATAGCTGCCATATAAACCGATCGTGGGTCTTGACTTCTTGAGCCTCTAGAGTGCGCAATTCTCACCCGATTGGAATGAAATTTTGCACGACTTGTTTTGTTATGACTTCCAACAATTGTGCTAAATTAGGTTCAAATCGGCCTGATATAGCTTCCATATAAACCGATATGGAATCTTGACTTCTTGAGCCACTTGAGGGCGCAATTCTTATCCGATTTGAATGAAATTTTGCACGAAGTACTTTGTTATAATATCCAATAACTGTGCCAATTATGGCCCAAATTGGTCCATAACCTGATATAGCTGTCATATAAACCGATCTGAGGACTTGACTTCTTGAGCTTCTAGAGGGCGCAATTCCTATCCGATTTGACTGAAATTTTGCATGACATATTTTATCGGGACTTTCAACAATTGTGCCATATAAGGTTCAAATCGGTTCATAACCTGATATAGCTGCTATATAAACTCATCTTGAATCTTGACTTCTTGAGCCACTAGAGGGAGCAATTCTTATCCGATTTGAATGAAATTTTGTACGACGGATCCTCTCATGACCATCAACATACGTGTTTATTATGGGTTGAATTGGTCTTTAGCCTGATACATACCCATATAAATCAATCTCTCCAGTTTACTTCTTGAGCCCCCAAAGGGCGCAATTCTTATTCGAAATGGCTGACATTTAACACAGGTCTTCAACATATAATATAATTGTGGTCCGAACCGGACCATATCTAGATATCGCTCTAATAGCAGAGCAAATCTTTTCTTTTATCCTTTTTTTGCTTTAGATGAGATGGGAAAAGGGAAAAGACAAACACGATCCATGGTGGAGGATATATAGGATTCGGCCTGGCCGAACTTAGCACGCTTTCACTTGTCATATTTAAAGACTGTAGTGTGATTTCAACAGACAGTGGGACAGGTAAACGGAAATTTTTATACCCTACACCACCACTGTGGTACGGGGTATTATAACTTTATGCATTTGGTTGCACGCTAAGAAGGAGAAGAGCTAGAACCATTTAAAAGTATACCGATCAACTCTGAATCACTTTCTGATTCCATTTCGACATGTCCGTCTGTGAGTCCACGTATTCTTGTAATCAAGTTACAGGTCGTATTTGTAGTCCAATCGTTACGAAATTTTGCACATCTCATATTTTTGCTTCAAAGACAAACACTATTGATTTGTGTAAAAATCGGTTCAGATTTAGATATAGCTTCCATATATATGTATCGCCCGATTTGCATTCTAATGGCTGTAGTAACCACAATATTCAATCGATTTTAACAAAATTTGGCATGGATTGTTCTATTATCGATCTTAACACATCTGCAAGATTTCATTAAAATCCGTTCAGATTTAGATATAGCTCCCATAAACATGTATCGCTCGATTTGCACTTTAATGGCTGTAGTAACTACAATTTTTAACAGATCTGCACAAAATTTGGCGCGGCTTATTTTCTTACTAACCCTATATATATCTGCAAGATTTTATCAATATCGGTTCAGATATGGATATAGCTCCCAGATATATGTGTCGCCCGATTTTCGACCGATCTGCACAAACTTTAGCACGTATTGTTCTGTTGCTGAACCTAACATACCTGCAAGATTTAATCAACATCGGCTCAGATTTAGATATAGCTCCCATATATAAGTATCGCCCGATTTCCACTTTAACGGCTGTAGTAACTACAATTTTCAACCGATCTGCACAAAATTTGGCACGTATTTAGTATTCCACGCTCATAGAACTTCTGGCCTTTATCTGCAAAAAAATGAACCAAGTGCGATTTTATAGCCTCATCATTGCCGAAAGTTTTACCATTTAAGGAGTTCTGCAAAGATCGAAATAAATTGTAGTCTGATGGTGCAAGGTCAGGGCTATATGGTGGATGCATCAAAAGTTCCCAGACAAGCTCATTCAGTTTTTGGCGAGTGACCAAAGATGTGTGCGGTCTAGCGTTGTCCTGGTGGAATATGACACCTTTACGATTGACCAATTCTGGTCGCTTCTCCTTGATGGCTGTATTCAATTTGTCCAATTGTTGACAGTAAACATCCGAATTAATCGTTTGGTTCCTTGGAAGCAGCTCAAAATATACCACACCCTTCCAATCCCACCAAACAGACAGCATAACCTTCTTTTGGTGGATATCAGCCTTTGAAGTGGTTTGAGCTGGTTCACCATGCTTGGACCATGATCGATTTCGACAAACTTTGTTGTAAACAATCCATTTTTCATCTCCAGTTATGATTCGTTTTAAAAACGGATCGAATTCATTGCGTTTAAGGTGCATATCCTAAGCGTTGATTCGGTTAAATGAATTTCTTTCAATACATGTGGTACCCATATTAAAATTGACGCCAAACAAACAAATGTAAACAAAATTTCGCGCACTTTTTTTCTAAAGCAAGCTAAAAGTAACAGCTGATAACTAACAGAAGAAAGAATGCAATTACAGAGTCACAAGCCGTTGAAAAAATTTGTCAACGCCGACTACAACATATTACTACTATATTAAAGACAATTACTTTTTGGGCAACCCAATAATTGCTTTGGCCAATGTTTAATCAACCGTGAATTAAGCGAACAAATTTCATTAAACAAGTAAAGAGGCGTTAAGTTCAGCCGGGCCGAACTTTGGATACCCACCACCTCGGGTATATATGTAAACCACCTTCCGTCAAAGTCCGGTGCAAAACTCATACCTTATGTCCCATAGCAGAAATATGTGGAGGGGTTTAACTTAACTCACTGTCCCAAATTTCGGCGACATCGGACTATAAATGCGTGTTTTATGGGCCTAAGACCCCAAATCGGTGGATCGGTCTATATGGTAGCTATATCCAAATCTGGACCGATCTGAGCCAAATTCAAGGAGGACGTCGGAGGGCCTAAGACAACGCAATGTCCCAAATTTCAGCAAAATCGCATAATAAATATAGCTTTTATGGGCCTATGACCCTAAATCGGAGGATCGGTCTATATGGCAGCTATACCCAAATGTGAACCGATCTGAGCCAAATTGACGAAGGACGTTGTAGGGCCTAACACAACTCACTGTCTCAAATTAAAGCAAAATCGGATAATAAATGTGGCTTTTATGGGCCTAAGACCCTAAATTTGAAGATCGGTCTATATGGCAGCTATATCCAAATCTGAACCGATCTGAGCCATTTTTAACGGAGGATGTCGAAGGGCCTAAGACAACTCACTGTCCTAAATTTCAGCAAAATCGGATAATAAATGTGGCTTTTATGGGCCTAAGACCATTAATCGAGAGATCGGTCTATATGGCAGCTATATCCAAATCTAGACCGATCTAAGCCAAATTAACGGAGAATATTGAAGGGCCTAACACAACTCTCTGTCCCAAATTTCAGCAAAATCGGATAATAAATGTGGCTTTTATTGGCCTAAAACCCTAAATTGGAGGATCGGTCTATATGGCAGCTATATCGAAATCTGGACCTATCTAAGCCAAATTGACGGAGGATGTCGAAGGGCCTAACACAACTCAATGTAACAAATTTCAGCAAAATCGGATAATAAATGTGGCTTTTATGGGCCTAAGACCCTAAATCGGCCGATCGGTCTATATGGGGGCTATATCAAGATATAGTCCGATATAGCCCATCTTCGAACTTAACCTGCTTATGGACAAAAAAAGAATCTGTGCAAAGTTTCAGCTCAATATCTCTATTTTTAAAGGCTGTAGCGTGATTTCAACAGACAGACGGATAGACGGACGGACATGTCTAGATCGTCTTAGATTTTTACGCTGATCAAGAATATATATACTTTATAGGGTCGGAAGTGGATATTTCGATGTGTTGCAAACGGAATGACGAAATGAATATACCCCCATCCTTCGGTGGTGGGTATAAAAATTCTTGTAACTGTGACAACTATGTCTTATTTATAAAAAAGTTTGGTCATTGTGCTGTTTTTAATGATTCAATTTGGAAATAAACAAAAAGCATATTTCCATGTGTAGTAAGTAGCAAATAATCCTCTTTGATCCCACTTACGTATGATTAATATAAATACACCAGTAAATCCTTAGTGGCCACTATGGCGTATAAGTTTTATGAATTCTGTTAAAACTTTATGTGTTTGGTGCATTTGCCACTGGGCCGTATGAGTTACTTTGTATAATTTATTAATTTGTGACCCCCTGGCTTGGCATTACCACCAGAGACGATAAGCCTTCAACTCGCTTGTACTACGCCACTTCACTAAGCAAAAAGTTTTCCTCTTGTTTCCAGAAAAAAAAAAAAATGACGAACCAAAAAAAAAAAGCTTCATATCAGAAAATAACACAAAACTTTCATAACTGTACTAATTGATTACATTTACACATAAGAAACTACATAAATTAATTTAATAAAAACAACTTTCATTTTTTCTCTGCCCGCATGGGGAGAACTTGTTAAAACTCGGAACTTGGTAAAAAAAAACAGCAGTTCAGAGGGGGATAAAATAACAGAAAAATCATGTTCATATAACACCTGGGTGTGTTTTTTTTTCTGCTCTGTTATGGAAAATGCGCTGATGTGATGTAGTGAATTCATGTTTCCACTTAATGAAATATGAGCCTGTGGGAAGGATTAACACTAGGATTAAATGGATCATGCTAGTTAGGAACAAATACATAGACATTAAGTTTGGCCGATACGAAACATGTGTATGTACACTCGGCCATGAATGTTGAGGAATGCATGTGGAAGATGACTATAAACAAGCCAAGAGTTCTGAGAAGCTGTTTGATAACAATAACGAATCGAGTTTCACTCCATTTACTTTAATTATCTCATCCTCGATTTCCTTGATGCATTTTAGCTGCACCACTAGGAAATAATACAAGTCGATGCTTTTAAACAATTCGTGAATTAAATGTGGCAAATAAAAGTCCGACCTAAAACAAGAACACCATCAACAAATATCGGATCAGCTGCGACAGTAACAAATTCTCAATCCATCAACTTCCTCTAAGCACAAGTGCTTCGTATGTAGTTTGTGGTTCGTCTTAAAAAAAAAAGTTTTCGCTTCATAGCATTTGTTGTAAGACAAGTAAATGCGTGCTAAGCTCAGCCGGGCCGAATCTTAAATGCACTCCGCCATGCATCGCGTTTGTCAAGTTCTTTTCCCGGTATCCCTTCATAGGCAAACAAAGGATAATGGGCAAGAATTGCTAAACTATTGGACTGTATCAGGCTATGGACCGCTTCAGAACATAATTGGAGTCGAACAAGGGTTAATGCATGATGCACATTAAAGCTATCTCCAGGAAAATACCGAATTTGACTTTTTAGTACATTTGGACATTTACAAGGTGTCTTTTCAAGAGCTATATGAAAGTTTTTCAAAAAAAAAAAAAAAAAAAAAAACAAGTAAAAAGGCGTTAAGTTCGGCCGGGTCGAACTTTGGATACCCACCAACTCGGGTATATATGTAAACCACATTTCATTAAAATCCGGTGAAATTTGCATACCTTATGTCCAATATCAGTTATATCGAAATATGTTCCGACATCGGACAATAAATGCGCATTTTAAGGACCCAAAACCTTAATTCGAGAGATTGGTCTATATGGCAGCTGTATTCTAATCTCGACTGATTTTGGCCAAATTGAAGAAGAACGTCGAAGAGCCTAACACAACTCACTGTCTCAAATTGCGGCGACATCTGGCAATAAATGCGCCTTTTATGGGCCCAAAACTTAAAACCGAGAGATCGGTCTATATGGCAGCTATATCCAAATCAAGACCATATTGCAGAAGTATATCAAGGGGCTCAACTTAACTCACTGTCTCAAATTTCGGCGACATCGCCTGTATTTGCGCCTTTTATGGCCCAAAACCTTAAATCGAGAGAATGGTCTATATGTCAACTAATTAACGAAGGATGTCGAAGGGCCTAACACAACTCACTGTCGTAAATTTGAGCACAATCGGATAATAAATGAGGCTTTTATGGGCCTAACACCTTAAATCGTGAGATCAGTCTATATGGCAGCTATATCCAAATCTGATCCGATCAGGGCCAAATTGAAGAAATATGTCGAAGGTACTAAGACAACTCACTGTTCCGAATCTCAGCAAAATCGGATAATAAATAAGCGTTTTATGGTCCAAACTTTAAATCGAGAGAACGGTCTATATGTCAGCTATATCCAAATCTGGACCGATCTATACCAAATTGATGACGGATGTCAAAGGGTCTGGGACAACTCACTTTCCCGAATTTCAGCAAAATCGTATAATAAAGGTGGCTTTTATGGGTCTAACACTATAAATCGGAGGATCGGTCTATATGGCAGCTATAACCAAATCTAGACCGATCTGGGCCAAATAAACGAATACTGTCGAAGACCTAAGACCTTTTTTCAGCAAAATCGGATAATAAATGTGGCTTTTATGGACCTTAGACCTCTAATCGGAGGATCGGTCTATATGGCAGCTATATCCAAATCTGGACCGATGTGGGTCATATTGAAGAAGGATGTCGAAGGGCCTAACACAACTCACTGTCCAAAATTTCAGCAATATCGGATAATAAATGTGGCTTTTATGGGCCTAAGACCCTAAATCGGAGAATCGGTCTCTATGGGGGCTATATCAAGATATAGTCCGATAAATCCCATCTTCGAACTTAACCTGCTTATGGACAAAAAAAGAATCTGTGCAAAATTTCAGCTCAATATCTCTATTTTTAAGGACCGTAGCGTGATTTCAACAGACAGACGTCTGTCGGCGGACGGACATGTCTAGATGGTCTTAGATTTTTACGACGATCAAAATTATATATATTTTAAAGGGTCGGAAGTGGATATTTCGATGTGTTGCAAACGGAATGACAAAATGAATATACCCCCATCATGTGGTGATGGGTATAATAAGTCATTCGGTGCCAAGTCAGTACTATACGGTGGATGACTCATCAAATCGATGTTTTGAGTGTTTAAAATGCAGTTGTTTGAGCCGATGTGGGTGAGATCGCATTTTCGTGGTGAAGAGTGACCCATCTTCGGCGGTTGGGTTTCATGATTTCCAGGAAGGCAACTGGCAAAGAAATGGTTTTGAACCACTCACTGACTGTTCTGGCACGATTGCGACATGTCCAGTTTTTTTTCGAAAAAACAGGCGATCATTTGCTTGGTAGTGCTTCGGGACAAATTGTGTGGGGTCCAAAGAGAACAAATGTTTTTGAAGGTCAAATGTTCATAAAATATGGCATGTATGCTGATCCCACTAAGGTTGTCTTAATCTCACGATAGGTCACATGACGATCTTGCAATATAAGTTGGAACACAGCATCAATGGTTTTTGGAACAACAACTGGTTTCAGACGGCCTTCACAAAATTCGTCTTAGAGTGAACTACGATCTCACTTGAATTCACCATGCCATTAATATTGGGTTGCCCAAAAAGTAATTGCGGATTTTTCATATAGTCGGCGTTGACAAATTTTCTCACAGCTTGTGACTCTGTAATTGCATTCTTTCTTCTGTCAGTTATCAGCTGTTACTTTTAGCTTGCTTTGGAAAAAAAGGGTAAAAAAGTATATTTGATTAAAGTTCATTCTAAGATTTATTTAAAATGCATTTACTTTCTTTTAAAAAATCCGCAATTACTTTTTGGGCAACCCAATAAACACTAGTCCTTGATGGAGCATTATCGCCAACAATTTAATTAATTTCGTTGATGCACTCTTGTAGAGTTAATCCACGTCGAAAGTTGTAAAAAATAATTGTACAAAAATGTGCACGATTTAGTTAAAATTTTTAGGCGAGATGAATCATTTAAGTTACTGTAAACAACACAAATAGCGCTCGTATGTCAAAACATTTTGAATACATATAACCTCAAAAATGTACAGCTTTACAATAGAGCTGTCAGTTGGCAGATTTCAACACAAGGGTTGTACAATCCCTAAATATAAAAGGCAACCCTATAGCTAGGGTTCCGTCAATCCAAGACTGTGCCGCTGTCAGCAGTGCTTCGCACTCGACCTCAAGGTTCATCTCAGGTATACGATCGGAAACCACTTCCCTTCCTTCCAGGTTTCCTGTCGACGCCTCGATTATACCGCGATGGTATGAGCTGATCCCATCCTCAATCCATTCTCCCATCGCCTTAAGTCTCATAGCCGTAGTGACTGCCTCTTACTTAATCTGTAAGTCAATGGTCTCCAGTGCCCTAGTGGGCGTGGTCCTCATCGCTCACCCTATGCCAAGATAACATGCTCTCTGAACCTGTTGTATGGTCCTCATGTTGCACTTTTTCTCCATAGGAGTCCACCAAACTACTGAGGCGTAAGTAGTTTAGTGGACTCACGCTCCTGTAGAGCCAGTGGACTATCCTCAGATTCAGGCCCCATTTGGAGCCTACGGCCCGTCTACATATTGCACAACATCTGTGGGCCTTGTTAATACGCTCCTGAATATGACACTTTTAATTCAGTTTCCCGTCGAAGATCACCTCTAAGTATTTGACCATATCAGATATCGAAATCGTCTTATTGATTGAGTTAAGCCATAATTTGGCGCCGATCTTTAAAATGTTTTCCTTGATGTTGCCCTTTTATTGTTATATGGGCTAGAATTTTTTTCGTGTCCTTACCATATATAATTCGTTAGGATCTTATTTGACATCACAATACGTGTCTATAAACTCCTTATAATGGTTTAAAATGTATATATAACCCTTATATATATCTTCCGACCAATATGCATCATTTAAATTGTAAATGGCAATCCAATATTGTGCTCTGTTGAACTCTTAGCCCATTTTCACTTGTTTTATCCAATTTTGGTGAAATTTTAATGCGATGTTTACATTGCATCGAAAAACACATACCCATTTAGATTTACCCTTTTTCGCTTCGATGACTAATGAGTTGGGACATTCAGCTGACCAGAGTCGCAAGTTAAATTGCTCGAATCTTCATTTCATGTAGATATAAGTTCGTGTTAATTGAATTATCGTGCCTACTACTACTACTAAAGACACTCACAAAAATTGTGTTATAAGGTCTAAGGTTTTCCAGGTTTAATGCTTCTCCAGCAAGTCCTGATATTTGCCCTGCAAGAGGCCAAATAATTTGCTGCACTGCTTCAATTTGTCAATGAACTGCAACATGCTATGAATTGGACATTTAACAATTTGCTGACACAACATCTTCGAATGAGTTCTATTTTTTAAATGTTTCCCCTAGGTCCTTTCAAAGATTGTGGTTTTTGCCTTTCGGCATTGCAACCATCAACATTTCCTTGCTTACAAACTTCCAGTTGGATATTTAGGTTGGTAGCTATGTTCAACGTAGTCAACTACAAGTATGTGCTACACTGACAAAACGACATGATTATAAAATGTTTAAAGCGATTCAAAAGAAGTAAGAGCGTGGTAAGGTCGGCCGGGCCGAATCTTATATACCCTCCACCATGGATCGCATTTGTCGAGCTCTATGCGCGGTATCTCTTTTTAGGCAAACAAAGAACATTGAAAAAGAACTGTTATGCTATTGGAGCTATATCAAGTTATAGTCCGATTCGGGCCATAAATGAATGCTGAATATTGTAGAAGTCATTGTGTAATATTTCAGTTCATTCGGATAAGAATTGCGCCTTGTAGGGGCTCAAGAAGCAAAATCGGGAGATCGGTTTATATGGGAGTTGTAACAAGCTATTGATCAATTCAGACCATATTAGACACGTATGTTGAAGGTCACGAAAGAAAGCGTTGTACGAAATTTCAGCTAAATCGGATGCTAATTGCGCCCTCTAGAGTCTCAAAAAGTCAAGATCCCAGATCGGTTTATATGGCAGCTATATCATGTTTTTAATCGATTTACGCCATACTTCGCACAGTTTTTGAAAGCCACAACAAAACACCTCATGCAAATTTCAATTTCAAATCGGATGAGAATTGCGCACTCGTTTGGTTCAAGAAGTCAAGATCCAAGAACGATTTATATGACAGCTATACCAGATTATGAACCAAATTGAATTGTTGGAAGTGATACTAAAACATCACGTGTAAAATTTCTGTCAAATCGGACGAGAATTGCGCCCTTTAGTGGCTCAAAAATTCAAGATCCAAGATCGATTTATATGACAGCTATACCAGATTATGAACCGAATTGAGTCATACTTAGCACAGTAATTGGAAGTCATAAAAAACCTCATGCAAAATTTCATTTACATCGGACGAGAATTGCGCCCTCTACAGGCTCAAAATGTCAAGACCCAAGATCGGTTTTTATGGCAGCTATATCAGGTTATGAACCAATTTGGACCATACTTCGCACAGTTGTTGGAAGTGATACCAAAACACTACGTGCAAAATTTCTGTCAAATCGGACGAGAATAGCGCCCTCTAGAGGCTCAAGAAGTCAAGACCTAAGATCGGTTTATATGGCAGCTATATGAAAACATGGACAGATTTGGCCCATTTGCAAACCCAGCCGACCTACACCAATAAAAAGTATTTGTGCAAAATTGCAAGCGGCTAGCTTTACTCCTGCGGAAGTTAGCGTGCTTTCGACAGACGGGGGGACGGACGGAGTTGCATGGCTAGATCGACTTAAAATGACATGACGATCAAGAATATATATACTTTATGGGGTCTTAGACGCATATTTCGACGTGTTACAAACAGAATGACGAAATTAATATACCCCCATTCTATGCTGGAGGGTGTAATAATAACTCAAAAGAAAACAGTCACAAGTCATTCAATTTAAACTTGCACACAATTCTTGGCGGCCTCAGACTGTTTCGTCCATAAAATTTCCTATTCTATTTAATATAAAAGCTGATGTTTGCCTCATAACAACGACCTTTTACGCTTTCTCCAACTACAAATTTAAGATTCCTTAGGTTAGGTTAGGTTAGGTTGAAAAGAGGGTACAGACATTAATCCGCCCCAATCCATTATGGTCATAGACCTAAGCCCGGATTACTGGCTTGTGCGCTCTAAATACAAAAAAAAAGTAGCCCGAAAAAGAAAATCAAGTTAGGAAATCCATGTGTCTTACAAAATCCTTAATTGTCAATAATGCCACTCCCCTAAGTTGCTTCATGTCTGATATAGTGTCCCCACCTAAGTGCCGGTATCTGTAAGACGCGAAAGCCGGGCAATGACAAAAGAAATGCTCCAATGTTTCGTCATCTTCCCCACATGCCCTACATATGGTATTACTTGCCAAGTTTATTGACGGCAGTCTTCTGGCCTTCACCGCCAAATCATTTGCCCTTTCATTTCCCCTTACTCCCTTATGGCTCGGCAACCAAACGATGCGGATTGTGCCATCCTCAGAGAAGGCGTTAATTTCCTTCTTACACTGCAAGACTCTTCATGACCTTATCGTCCTGGTTGTTATTGCCCTTATGGCAATTTTACTGTCAGTAAAGATGTACGTCCTCGAGTGAGCACTACACCACTTCACGCATTCCGTGATCGCCCGGATCTCCGTCTGCAGAGCCGTATTATGGTAAGGCAGTCAAAAACAGATCTCAGTCCCTGTGTTTTCTGTGTAGACCCCCAGGCCCACTTCGTCCTTTAGCTTTGATCCATTCGTGGTAATACTAGGGTTCCGTCAATCCAAGACTGTGCCGCTGTCAGCAGTTCCTCGCACTCGACCTCAAGGTTCACTTCAAGTATACGATCGGAAACCTGTTCCTTTCCTTCTAAGTTTCCTATCGTCGCATCGATAATACCGCGATGGTATGAGCTGCTCCCATCCTCAATCTATTTTCCCATCGTCTTAAGTCTCAAAGCCACAGTGGCTGCCTCACACTTAATCTGTATGTCAATGGGTCGGATAGTCTCCAGTACCCTAGTGGGCGTGGTCCTCATCGTCTTAAGTCTCATAGCCACAGTGGCTGCCTCACACTTAATCTGTATGTCAATGGGTCGGATAGTCTCCAGTACCCTAGTGGGCGCGGTCCTCATCTCTCCGCCTATGACAAGACACCATGTTCTCTGAACCTGTTGTATGGTCCTTATTTTGCACCTTTTCTCCATAGCAGTCCACCAAACTACTGAGGCGTATGTAAATATTGGTCTAATCACGCTCTTGTAGAGCCAGTGGACTATCCTCGGATTCAGGCCCCATTTGGAGCCTACAGGCCGTCTACATAGTGCCCAACATTGCGAGCCTTCTCAGTACGCTCATGAATATGACACTTCCAATTCAGTTTCCCGTCGAAGATCACCCCTAAATATTTGACTTTCAGATATCGGAATCCTCTTATTGAGGAAATGTGGCACGTTAAATTGACCCACCTTCGTCTTCCTCGTAAACAGGCATAATTTAATCTTCTCTGGGTTAAAATTGAGACCTCTGAGTCTAGCCTAGTCATATGCCATATCCAAGACCCTCACACATAATCTGTATGTCAATGGTCTTCAGTGCTCTACTGTGCGTGATCCACATCGCTCCGCCTATGCCAAGGCAACATGTTCTCTGAACCTGTTGTATGGTCCTTATGTTGCACTTTTTCTCCATAGCAGTTCACCAAACTAATGAGACGTAACTAAGTATAGGTCTAATCACGCTCCTGTAGAGCCAGTGGACTATTGTCGGATTCAGGCCGCATTTGGAGCCTACGGCCCGTCTACATAGCCCAACATCTGTGAGCCTTCTCAGTAGGCTCCTGAATATGACACTTCCAATTCAATTTCCCGGCGAAGATCACCCCTAAGTATTTGACCTTGTCAGATATCGAAATCGTCTTATTCAGGAAACGTGGTGCGTTAAACTGGCCCACCTTCGTCTTCATCGTGAACAAACATATTTCAGTCTTCTCTGGGTTAACATTGAGAGCTCTGAGTCTAACCTTGTCATAGGCCATATGCAAGACCCTTTCGGCCCTTCTGCATAGCTGGTTCGGATCCTTACCCCTTATAAGTATTATAACATCGTCTGAGTAGCAGACGGGCTCAAATCCCACCTCAGTCAGCATCCGTAAAAGGTCATTTATGGTGGTCACCTGTGGGAGTGGCGATAAAATGTCCCCTATGGCGATAAAATGTCCCCTATATCGGTGGCACTATCGATATTAAATTTTTTGACTGGATATCGATTGATATTGATATTGAATATCGATTGATATATGAATGCATCCTTGAAGATAAATTGCACCTATAGAGGGCGCAATTTTCATCCGGCTACGCTAACATTTTGTATAGGGTGATTTTTTTGAGGTTAGGATTTTCATGCATTAGTATTTGACAGATCACGTGGGATTTCAGACATGGTGTCAAAGAGAAAGATGCTCAGTATGCTTTGACATTTCATCATGAATAGACTTACTAACGAGCAACGCTTGCAAATCATTGAATTTTATTACCAAAATCAGTGTTCGGTTCGAAATGTGTTCAAATTTTGACAAATTTTGTTCCGCGATGAGGCTCATTTCTGGTTGAATGGCTACGTAAATAAGCAAAATTGCCGCATTTGGAGTGAAGAGCAACCAGAAGCCGTTCAAGAACTGCCCATGCATCCCGAAAAATGCACTGTTTGGTGTGGTTTGTACGCTGGTGGAATCATTGGACCGTATTTTTTCAAAGATGCTGTTGGACGCAACGTTACGGTGAATGAACACATTTCGAACCGAACACTGATTTTGGTAATAAAATTCAATGATTTGCAAGCGTTGCTCGTTAGTAAGTCTATTCATGATGAAATGTCAAAGCATACTGAGCATCTTTCTCTTTGACACCATGTCTGAAATCCCACGTGATCTGTCAAATACTAATGCATGAAAATCCTAACCTCAAAAAAATCACCCTTTATAATGATTTCTTTCATTACATCCAACTGACTTAAGATCTTGGTTTTATTTGGTCTGTGCATTGATATTACTTCTATTTAAATCGATCTACTGATTTTGACTTCTCATTTTAGTTTGAAATATAGGTGATGGGAAATTAACGAATAATATCGATACTATCGATGTTTATTATTAAAACTAACGAAAATATCAAATGATGCGATTATCGATAGTTTGTCAGCTCTACCCCTGTGGCGTGCCTTGTGCCACTTTCTCCCTTATATATTGGGTTGCCCAAAAAGTAATTGCGGATTTTTTAAAATAAAGTAAATGCATTTTTAATAGAACTTAGAATGAACTTTAATCAAATATACTTTTTTTACACTTTTTTTCTAAAGCAAGCTAAAAGTAACAGCTGATAATGATAGAAGAAAGAATGCAATTACAGAGTCACAAGCCGTTGAAAAAATTTGTCGACTATATGAAAAATCCGCAATTACTTTTTGGGCAACCCAATATATGTCATGGGACACAAAATTTATCCACATGCTCCTTAGCATATGGTTTATACAGTATCTAAAGAGTTTATACAGTACTCCTTCCTTAAATGATGCAACGATTTACTTAGAACTGTTAAATTACCTTTCTATCTACTATTCGATGAATTCTCAAACATATAAACTTTCGATGACATATGATGATTTTTAAAGTGTATTTGACAATAACTAACATAGAGATGAGAAATGTTGTGGTAAGAAACCTTTCGATTGTGTGTGCGTGTGTAACTTAAAATTTGAATAACTGCACTTGTGTTTGCGTATGTGATTTTTTCCTTCCAGTCAGCATGAGGTGCAATTTTGGTATATAAACATCAGCAGATATCTGCACCCCAGATAACATGGCCACATATTGTTAAAGTAAATTGTACTTCTTTTTTTTACTTTGCCGAGGAATCAAGTGCTGGAATAAATGAAAGTTTGTGTAGATTGTCTCCTGATGGCATTTACATACACATACATGCCAACATATCCACATTGAGTTTGGGTATGACAAACAAGAAACTATGTATAGATCCTTGCTAGATTTTTACTTAGAAGCTAGTCGTTAACTTTAAAACAGTATTCCAAGTCTGTGGTTGCAGGAAAATATGGGTTGTTAATATTCTTGCTTATGTCTCTGTCAATATTGTTGCACATGTAGTTGGTCTTGTGGAAATTAGTGACTTAGTTTGCCTTAGTCTGAAGTCAAATGAAACAAAAATATTTTTAACAAATATTTTGAATTTATTATGGCATTTTTTCGAATATCTATGAATAGGTATTTCTTTAAATCTTCCAGAGAGAGGTTTGAAATTAAGCTGTTTAAGTTTTATATCAAAGGGTTTTTATGACTTAAAATGGCTAAATTATATATTTGTCTGAAAGGGGCCCAGAGGTGACCTGGAATACTGGAGCCATAAGCAGTGGTCTAAAAGTGAACATGGAAAAAAAATGGTGTTATTCACTAAAAAAAATTGTTAGCTTTAATCTGCCACGGCTTTGGGGCTAGAGAAATCTTCGTCACATCATACCAAGTATCTGGATGCAATCCAGAATTCTAAACTATCATGAAGATGTAACGAAAAACATAGCTGTCAATCCAGCAACCTTTACATACTACACGTGTGGCAAATTGTTTGGCATACTTTGAGACTTAAACAAGTAAAAAGGCGTTAAGTTCGGCCGGACCGGAATTTGAATGCCCCTCGGCTATATATGTAATACACCTTTCGTCAAAATCGGGTGAAAAAGGCATACCTTATGCCCTATAGCAGCTATATCGAAATATTCTGATTTGGACCAAATTTTAATAAGTACAAGTTATTGTTCAATTATGTATATTAGTCTTTTTTTAAAAAAAAAAAAAAAAAAAAAAAAAAAATCTTATATACCCTCCACCATGGATCGCATTTGTCGAGTTCTTTGTCCGGCATCCTTCTTAGGCAAAACAAGTAAGAGTGTGCTAAGTTCAGCCGGCCCGAATCTTATATACCCTCCACCTTGGTCGCATTTGTAGAGTTCTTTGCGCAGTATTTGATTTTAGGCAAACTAAGTATAATGAATAAGGACGGAGGAGCAGCTATATCAAGTTATAGTCCGATTCCGGGCTCAAGAAGCGAAATCGGGAGATCGGTGGGAGCTGTATCAAGCTATAGATCGATTCTGACCATTGGAGGAGCCGTTGTACAAAATTTGTGCCAAATCGGATGAGAATTGTGCAAATGATGCTGATTTTGCCATCCTCAGAGAAGGCGTTAATCTCCTTCTTATACTCCAAGACTGTTTGTGACCTTAGCGTCCTGGTTGTTATTGCCCTTATGGCAATTTTACTGTCCTTAATGATGTTCACACTCGATGTTCACGCGTTAGCACTACAACACCTCATGCATTCCGTGATCGCCCGTATCTTTGCCTGCAGTACCGTATTATGATCAGGCAGTTAAAACAGATCTCATTCACTGGGTTTTCTGTGTAGACCCCCAGGTCCACTCTGTCCTTTAGCTTTGATCCATCTGTGTAACATGATCTTACAGATGGCAATACTAGAGTTCCGTCAATCCAAGACTGTGCCGCTGGCAGCAGTGCCTCGCACTCGACCTCAAGGTTCACTTCAAGTATACGATCGGAAACCACTTCCATTGTTTCTAGGATGCCTATCGTAGCCTCGATTATACCGCAATGGTGTGACCTGCTCCCATCCTTAATCTATTCTCCCATCGTCTTAAGTCTCATGGCCGCAGTGGTTGCCTCACACTTAATCTATATTTCGATGGTCTTCAGTGCTCTAATGATCCTGGTGCTCATTGCTCCGCCTATGCCAAGACAACATGTTCTCTGAACCTGTCAAATCGGGCGAGAATTGCGCCCTCTAGAGGCTCAGGAAGTCAAGACCCAAGATCGGTTTGTATGGCAGTTATATCAGGTTATGGACCGATTTGGATCATACTTCGCATAGTTGTTGGAAGTGACATCAAAACACTATGTGCAAAATTTCAGTCAAAGCGGACGAGAATTGCGCCCTCTAGAGTCTCAAGAAGTCAAGACCCAAGATCGGTTTATATGGCAACTATATCAAAACATAGACCGATTCATACTTGGCACAGTTGTTGGATATCACAACAAAACACGTTGTGCAAAATTTCATTCTAATCGTATAAGAATTTCGCCCTCTATAGGCTTAAGTAGTCAAAACACAACATCGGTTTATATGGCAGCTATATCAGGTTATTGTCCGAACTGAACCTTATTTAGCACAGTTGTTGGAAGTCATAGCAATCGGATAAGAATTGCGCCCTCTAGAGGCACAAGAAGTTTAGACCCATGATCGGTTTATATGGCAACTACATCAAAACATGTACCGATTTGAACCATACTTGGCACAGTTGTTGGTTATCATAGCAAAACACGTCCTTCAAAATTTCGTTCAAATCGGATAAGAATTGCGCACTCTAGAGGCTCAAGAAGTCAATACCCGAGATCGGTTTATATGGCAGCTATATCAAAACATGGACCGATATGGCCCATTTACAATTCGAACCGACCTACACAAATAAGAAATATTTGTGCAAAATTTCAAGCGGCTGGATTTACTCCTTCGATAATTAGTGTGCTTTCGACAGACGGACGGATGGACGAAAAGACGGACGGACATGGCTAGATCGACATAAAATGTCAAACGATCAAGAGTATATATATACTTTACGGGGTCTCAGACGAATATACGACACGTATGTCGAAAAACCTTACATAAGTCACTCTGTCAAATTTCAGTGAAATCGGATTATAATGCGCCTTTTATGGGGCCAAGACTTTAAATCGAAACATCGGTCTATATGGCAGCTATTCGCAAATCTGGACCGATCTGAGCCAAATTGAAGGAGAATGTCGAAGGGACTAACACAACTCACTCTCAAAAATTTCGGCGAAATCGGACAATAAATGCGCCTTTTACGGCCTCAAAACCTTAAATAGAGAGATCGGTCTATATGGCAGCTATATCCAAAACTGGACCGATCTAGGCCAAATTGAAGAAAGATGTCGAGGGGCTCAACACAACTCACTGCCCCAAATTTCAGCATGATCGCACAATAAATGTGGTTTTTATGGGCCTAAGACCATAAATCGCCGGATCGGTCTATATGGCAGCTATATGCAAATTTAAACTAATCTGAGGCAAATTGCAGAAGATTGTCGAAGGGAATAACATAACCCACTGTCCCAAATTTCAGCAAAATTGTATAATAAATGTGGCATTTATGGGCTTAAGACTATATGGGGGGCCATATCAACATATAGTCCGATATATCCCATCTTCGAACTTAATCTGCTAATGAACAAAAAAAAGAATCCATGCAAAGTTTCAGATCAATATTTCTATTTTTAAAGACTGAAGCGTGATTTCGACAATCGGAGAGACAGACGGACATGGCTAGATTGTCTTAGATTTTTACGCTGATCAAGAATATTTAGACTTTATAGGGTCGGAAATGGATACTTTGATGTGTTGCAAACGGAATGACAAAATGAATATACCCTCATACTTCGGTGGTGGGTACAAAAATAATACTTCAAGCTTTAACATACATAAAATCTTCAACTTGGAACCATTATTCTCAATTCAATCTCTTCTGAGTTAATGTGAAACATTCAAAGTCTTGCATTATTTCATAAAGATATCGTAAGTTGTTTTTCAAACGTTGTTTTATTTCAGGTCATTGATAACAATGACCCATTTATTGGAGTTTATTCTTTTGTTAACAATCATTTCTTTTTACTCATTGAATGTTGCTGATTGTTATTCCAAGGATTTTGTTACATACATTTCTATTCTATAGAAACGTTTGTCGACTTTTTTTTTAGTTTTGTTTTTTGAATAAAAATATGTTTGCCGAGAATTTTTTATTACTTTTGTTATTGTATACTTTTAGCAGCGCAAGCTATTGCATACTTCTAGGGGCGCACACCAACAACAACGATCGATTGTATGGCTAAACATTGCAAGAATGAATTGATTTGTTTTGAAGTATTTTGCCTTTCTCGATTTATTGCTTTACAGTCGAATGTCGAAAGATAAATGATATCATAACACAACTATATGTGAACAAAACCAAATGCATGGCATTGCATTGAAATGCAATAGTTGTTGTCGAGATATTCCCACACATCCACACATTTGTATGTATGCAAATAGTTATAAGTCAATGCTGCTATTCGTTATTTCGAAATGAATTGCATGCGCTACGATAAGAGCAACACAACAATTTGTAATAGTTTTGAACAGTTCAACTAGTTTCAATTTGAATGAAAGTATGAAGCATTTTAGACAATATTTAAATAAAGCAATACATTTAAAACTAGATGAGTAGGTTTATTGTGGAGAGATGTTATAAAATCAAAAGTAGACAATTCTGAAATTATTAAAGAAAATTTGAAATCGAGCTATGCAATTACATATATCACACTTACCTACCCCACAATTACTAAATTCTAAATTTCCCACAATCCCATGGCAGCCGGTTGTACGTACCGGTTTGACCCGATCGGCAAGGGCTGCCGCCTCAGTGTATAATACACTGTTACAACAGCAACAACGAAATTTCTCATGAATATTCCATTGAGGAACAAGGGTACCTGGAGGCTACCGTTATGCAGAGATAAGCATGTGCGCCTGTGAAGACGTCAACCTGGATTGAAATGCCGGCGTGAACACCAGACAAAATTTCAGCGGTTGTAATCCCCTTACTAATGCTGACTAAATTTGTGAGGTATTTTACCATGTAAAAACTTCTCTAACAAGTGGTATCGCTATGCGTTACGGCGTTCGGATGCAGACAAAAGGATGCTCCTTATCATTGAGCTTAAACTTTAATCGAACTGCACTCATTGATATGAGAGAAGTATACCCTGTATCCTCACCCCACTATTATTGTTTTAAAATTGTCTTATAAACAGAGAGCATTCAATTCGTGATAATATCTTATCTATCACCCTTTGGGAACTATCTCAAAGAAGTAGCTTTCGTTTTGCTAGGTCCGTATCAGTTCCCCTGGAGTGCATAAGGTAGCTCGCATTCTTTCAAGTTCAACTGCTCTACTACAATTCCCTGGGATATGACTGCATACCGTCGTCCAGAACAGGTAAATCAGTCCAGTCCGTTATAACCAGTCCCAATTTTTAGAGTATATCCCAACGCCCACATGGTCCTCTAGGTTGGAACCAACAATATATTAGACTACGTAGCGTCTATGACCAGGAATATTGCAGTTCAAGTCAACTCTATAACAGCTCAGACAATATGTAGTCCTAGCCAGACAATATGCGGTCAATGCGGATATATTAGGCACTGTGTCCAGAATAACACAATGCATTGAGCTGCTGCAAACAAAACAAGTAAAAGCGAGCTAAGTTTCGTCCGGGCCCAATCATGGGAACCCACCACCATGGATTCTGCAAAAAGACCGGTTTCTATGGGAGCTATATCATGTTAAAACCTGATATAGCTCCCGTTGTTGAAAGTCATAACAAAATACTACATGTAAAATTTCAGCCAAACCGGACGAAAATTGCGGCTTATAAGGGCTTTAGAAGTCAAGTCGGGAGACCGGTTTATATGGGAGCTATATCAGAGTATACACCGATTTGGACTTTACTTGACACAGTTGTTGAAAGTCGTAACAGAACACTACGTCCGAAATTTTAGCCAAATCGGACAAAAATTGCGGCTTGTAAAGGCTCAAGAAATCTAATCGTGAGATCGGTTTATATGGGAGCTACACCAGGATATACACCGATTTGAACCCTACTTGACACAATTGATGGAAGTAATAAAAGAACAACACATGTCAAATTTCAGCCAAATCGGGCAAAAATTGCGGCCTCCAGGGGTGAAGAAGAAATCGGGAGATCGGTCTATATGGGAGCTATATCAGGCTCTTAACCGACTTGGACCGTACTTGGCACAGTTACTGGAAGTCATAACAGATCACTATCTTCAAAATTTCAGCCAAATCGGACAAAAATTGCTGCGATCAGTAGCTAAAGAAGTCAAATCGGGAGATCAGTTTATATGGGAGACTAGCCGAACCGGGCCCGCTCCGCTGAGCCTTCCTTAACTTTCTAATATCTTTTTAGGGTGGGGACACTTCGTCCTGAATGCGGATATCGAATTAGTGCCATTGTAGTCTATGACGCTTAACGCGTTCGAATCCTGGCGAGAACATCGAAAAAAGCGGTGTTTATCCCCTTGGCGACAATTGCGAGTTATATTGCCATGCATGGTCATATAAACAAGTAAAAACGTGCTAAGTTTGGCCGGGCCGAATCTTATATACCCTCCACCATGGTCGCATCTGTCGAGTTCTTTGAGCGGTATTTGTTTTTAGGCAAACAAAGAATAATGAATAAGAACGGAGGAGGAGCTACATCAAGTTATAGACCGATTCGGGGCTCAAGAAGCAAAATCGGGTGATCGGTTTATATGGAAGCTGTAACAAGCTGTAGATCGATTCTGACCATATTGCCATGGGAGGAGCCGTCGTACAAAATTTGTGCCAAATCGGATGAGAATTGCGATCTCTAGAGGCTCAAGAATTTAAGACCCAAGATCGATTTGTATGGCAGCTGTATCAGGTTATGAACCAATTTGGACCATACTTCGCACAGTTGTTGGAAGTGATATCAAAATACTATATGCAAAATTTCAGTCAAATCGAATAAGAATTCCTCCTTCTAAAAGCTCAAGAAGTCAAGACCCAAAATCGGTTTATATGGCAGCTATATCAGGTTATGGACCGATTTGAACCATAATTAGCACAGTAGTTGAAAGTGATATCAGGAATTGCGCCCTCTAGAGGATCAAGAAGTCTAGACCCAAGATCGGTTTATATGGCAGCTATATCAAAACATGAACCGATTTGGCCCATTTACAATTCCAACCGACCTGCACTAATAAGAGGTATATGTGCAAAATTTCAAGCGGCTAGCTCTACTCCTTCAAAAGTTAGCGGCGTGCTTTCGACAAAAAGACGGATCGACGGACGGACAGACGGACGGACATTGCTAGTTCGACTTAAAATGTCGCGACGCATATTTCTAGTAGTTACAAACAGAATGACGAAATTAGTATACCCCCATCCTATGGTGGAGGGTATAAAAATTTCCCCCAAAGAGGTGTCACACTGCGGGACGCCGTTCGGACTCGGCTATAAAAAAGGTCCCTTATCATTGAGTTTAAACTTGAATCGGAAAGCACTCATTGATGTATGAGAATTTGCCCCTTTTTGGTTCCTGGTGGCAATGTTCTTCCTTAGGGTAATGTTCTCATTAAGGGAGGTATGGCACCTCAGACATTTCGACTCAAATATGGATATAAAATTCGTGCCGCACTTCCAAATCCCTTTAATTTCTGCCCCATATTGCCACAGCCGGTAAATATGAACCGCTTGGAGGGTGTTTTGAGGTTTGGGCGGCCACCGTTACTTTGCACTGAAAATAGATATCAAATTCGTTCTTTATTCCCAACGGAAATAATGTTCAGTTTATGGGGTGCTTTAGGGCGTACTCCAAAACACGTGGCTCCCAAATTGGATATCAAATTCGTTTTCTACTCTCAAATATCTTTCATTTCAGTTCCATATTGTCATAATGGGTCAAATAACCCATATTACGTATCTTTAGGAGGAAAATCGCCACCTAGAATTGAACGCAAAATTTTAATGTCATATTCGTAATCTACTCCCTAATACCTTTCATTTGAGTCCCATATAACCATGGTTGGCTAATATGCCCATTTGGAGGTATTTGGGGGTGGGCGGCCTCCCATTACTTGGACCTAATGTTTTATGCCATATTTGTAATCTACTGCCTAATACTTTTCATTTGAGTCCCATATTGACATGAACTTCGAATATATCTGTTTAGAGGAGTTTTGGGGTTGGCGGGGCCCACAGGGTACTTGGACCCAAATTGTAATACCATATTCGTGTTCTCGTCTACAATACCTTTCATTTGATACTCTTACTGTGCCCATCGAACCACTTTCGGATATGAGGGGGGCTAAACCCCTTTAGGGTCCGCCTCCATCCGATATATAAAAATTATATAGCCTATGTTTCCTTCCAGACAAACGTATACAAAGTATGAAAATTTTAATAAAATCGGTTCAGCCAAGTATCATAAATATATAATGGGTCTAATGGCGTTTTTGAGGGGTGGCATAACCCCCTATACTTAGACCAGATTTTGTATGCCAGGTTCGAAATCTACTCCCGAATACCTTTCATTTGAGTCCCATATTGATATGAGCGTCCAGTATGTCTGTTTGGGGGAGTTTTGGGGTTGGGGCGGCCCGATGGGTACTTAGACTCAAATATTGATACCATATTCGTACACTACTCTCCAATACCTCTCATTTGATACTTATATTGTCCCGATAGTTCCACTTTTGATTTTGGGTTACGTTTTTGGCATAAGGGGAAGGGTCCGTCCCCCTTCCGATACCGAAAAATTATATAGTCTATGTTTCCTTCCAGACCAACCTACACAATATGCGAAAACTTCGAGAAAATTGCTTCTGCCGTTTTTCCGTCTATACGGAAGAAACAAACCGAGTCCCATATATTGGCTAATGTGCCCATTTTGGTCGTTTTTGTGGAGATGGGGTGACCCACCTATACTTCAACATGGGTTTGTATGCCAGATTCGTTATCTACTCCCGCATACTTTTCATTTGATACCCATATTGTCCTTATCGGTCCACTTTTGATTTTGGGTGGTGTTTTTGGGGTAACGGTGGAGGGTCCACCCCCTTCCGTCATCAATATTTTATAAAGGCTATTCCTACTTCCTGGCCATATTCGAAATTTATTCCCAAATACCTTTCATTTGGGTCCTTCATTGTCATGATCGTCAAATAAACCTATTTTAAGGGGTTTTGGGGCTGGGGCGGCCCCCCAGTTACTTGGACCCAACTTTTATTACGAAATTCATACTCTGCTCTTGAATACCTTTCATTTGAGTCGCATACTGTCCCGATCGGTCCACTTATATTTTTGGGTAATCCCTTTGGGGTAAGGGGGAGGGTCCGCCCCCTCCCGATATCAAAAAATTATATAGCCTATGTTTCCTTCCAGACCAACCTACACAATCTGTGAAAATTTCAAGGTAATCGGAACAAACAAACAAACCGACAAGCAAACACAAATTGAATTTTATATATAAGACTAGCTGGACAGGGCCCGCTTCGCTGCGACCCGCTTTCACTCTCTAATTTAATCTGAGCCCTATATGGTCACGTTAGGAAATAAGTCCATTTGGGGTTGCTGGTACGGCCTTTCAGATATTTCGCGCCGATGTGGATATTATATTGGTGCTCTTCTCCTATATTGGTGCTCTCTCCAAATGGTTTATATTCCATTTGGCTCTGGCGTTTTTGGAAATAGGGTAAGGGGAGGGTCCGCCCATTAAAGTTTGGATGTTAGATGTACTTCATTCTCTTGGATTTGGGGGTGGATTGGAGTAACCAAACTCTTTGCCCCAAAAGTGGATATCAGATTCATACTCCATTGCCGAAAATCACATTGGAGCTACATATTGCTATTGTCGGTATATATGTGAGGTTTAGGGGGAGTTTATGAGGTGAGGCGTCCCTGAAACACTTGCTCATGAAACAGATACAGATGTGAGCCCCATTTTGCCATAATCCACAAAATATGTCCATTTTGAGGGGAATGCAGGGTGGGGCGGCCACCCACGTACTTACAAACAAACAACAAATTTTGCCCATGAACATTCCACTAAGGGAAAGGGATAAACTTCTCACATATCAATGAGTGCAGTCGGATTCAAGTTTAAGGCTCAATGATAAGGGACCTCCTTTTATAGCCGAGTCCGAACGGCGTGGGATCTTAAAGATCCGCTGGTACTCGTGTGTCCATTCCAATTTGAGGGTAAAAAGTGTACTCTACTACCAAAGACCTTTTATTTCTGTCCTTTTCTATCCTGATCGACTTTCACATATTATTTCCTGTTATTCATATATTATTCTTAATTCCTTTTTTTGGGTAGGATAGGGATAGGGGGATTGCCCTCTGATACGTCCTTTCATTGAATACAATAAATTCTCGGTCATCCGACGCTAAGAACCAACCGACAATTCCTTTGAGTCTTTTATTGTAGCGATCTACTGCCTGCGGAACGGTAGGACATGACCCAAATATTGAATCCTTATCCTTATACCTTATATATATATCCTATATCCGTTCCGGAGGGTTTTGGGATGGGGCGTCCCCTCCAATAATTTGACCCCAAAATTTTTTTATCAATTTCGTGTTTTTGGGATACCATAAGGTGGCATAGCCATAAACTGCTTATACAAACCAGTAAGGAAGGGCAAAAGTCGGGCGGTGCCGACTGTATAATACCCTAGACCTACCCTATAAGTACAATGTGGAAGCTATATCCAATTATGAACCAATTTTGATGGACCTCGGCGGGCAAATATGTTCAAACTGTAATAACTACTGTTGACAAATCACAACATTATTCCAAATTATCCAAAATGTGCCGAACATGTATATGGAAGTATTTTTGCAAGAGCCCGTGCTGTCCGGTCTCTCAGTACGACTCTCCGCTCAATACCGCTGATTGTCCGCGACTGTAGTTGCAGCCACTCCGTATGGAGCATTCCACTATCCGCAACCTGTGGACGGGCCTGGTAGCTCGCAGCTAAGCTTCTCATGATAACAATGAACACCATACAGATCGGAGCTCAAAGTTGCAGCCTGCCGTGCCGGCTTAACTATGAGGCTCCCATTTGGGGCCTCAAAACTAATTTCCAAATTCAATTCTGGTGTATATATATGGCGAGCTAAACATTTCTTAAAATTTTGTGGACAATATTGCTGTAAAATGCATACTTTAAAAAATTTAACTATATGCAGTAGGAAATCTTATTTTAAAGTCACAAAAAGGTTTCCTTGCAAAACTTTCAAATAAATTGCATACTTTCAGGCGATTAATTTGGTGGCAATGGTCTTTTGCATACATTTTGACCATTAAGTAGTACGCCAAATTGCAAAGACAAAACCAAAAAAAAAACCAAGAAAAAGATTTCATTCGGCTCCTTGAGTTTTCATACTAAATTTGTTTCATTTACTGCAAACATGGCTTAAAGCTAAATAATTGAGGGGAAGAAGAAATGAAGCGAAACATGGCACAAAACTTTCTAAGACATTCAAGCCAAGGAATAGACAGCTAACTGATGTTGGAAAGTTAAAGGAAATGCTAGAAGAACATCACTTTGCTAAGATGTTGAAGTTGTAAGACGGGAAAGGAAAGGGAGATGGGTTTTGAAACAATTTGAAGTGGAAACTTAGTTTTTTTCTTTGGTTTTTGTAAATGACTAAGAGGATTGCAGGGGCCGTGAGATTTTTGCCGTTTGCCAGTAAAGACTGGCATTATTGTGCTGGCTTTTCCTTGTATTCCACTGCCATTGTTGGCCGTTTAGAGTTTGACGCTTTTATGCAATTTTAATTTGACCGCGTCTACTACCAAAGAGTCAACTGACTACTTTGCTAGCGCTACACTGCCTTTGGTTGACTGTGGTGTGGGTTTTTGTTGTTTTGTTGGCTTCGTTTTACGTTTTTATGAGAAAAAGTTTCATTTTATTGTTTTTAAACTTCATTTTGTTGTGGCAACATTTTTCCTTAGTAAAATGTCTTATTTTGCATACTTTGTGGCAAACTTACAACTGTATAGAGAGAGAGAGAGTGTAACGGCCGATCTCCATTCCCCTATCAGATATATGCCGTCGGCACGTACTCGCAAAGGTCTAGCTCGTCGGCAACCGGGGTGAGTTTTTGGCATAACCTAATATGGAGCCGTTAACAAAAAAATATACGTGCCTCTAACAAATCAAATTGAATCTCAAAATAAATTAAATTATCAAAACTATTGAAACTACAGACCCCATAAATCAGAAACTAAATTATGAACGAATTTGGATACAGAGTTAGATGTCAGCACCCTGTATTAATAATGCCCACCCTACCTTTGGTTCTCTTGCTCCTATTACATACTCTAAGTGAGAACCCCACTACGTCACTGCGATCGACGGTCCGGCCAGAAAAAAAACTTAGTTATCCATAATTATCCGAAACATATCTTAGATTTTATTAAACAAAAACAAAAACATACATTAGAAATGAATGAACGTAACGACAGATCTCTCAATGAAAGAGCGTAAAACAAAACAAAAAAAACTCAAATACAATTCATTGATGTCTTTAAGTTGCAAAAAAAAACTAGTGGGTGTAATGAGAGAGTATGATGAACTATTAGCTTATAACAGAAATAATTACAATTGTCGGGAGGGGGGGTGGAGTATTATACATTCATGTGTACTCCAGAATTCCTGGTCGGGTTTTCTCTTTTTTTTTTTTTTTTATCGTTTTTTTTTTTTTTCCAGTACTCGTGGGAAGCAAAAGCAAAAATTGAGGAAGTACACTAGGCTTCAAATAATTAAATTGAATTTACGTTAAGATATTAGGCGAATGATGATATACTTTTTTCTTTTTTTTTTTTTTTTTTTTTTTTTTTTTTTGTTGGTTATTTTATAAATATGTAAATCAAGGGAGTCTATCAGGATTTAAATTTATATACATTTTTTTTGTGTATACATAATGATTTTATCAAATAATTTATAATTTTTACTCACGTGCTTTCCTTCGGCTGGCAAGGTTTCGGGAAGACGGTTCCAAGTTAGATGTGCAGCTATTGAAATCTTAACAGAATGCCCTGATTAACATATTTTTACCTTGATTATTAGAATTTTTAAATAATGACACAGTAGTGTACGTCGAGCCACTTTTTGCTTTTCCTTATACGAGTAGGAGGTGATATTTCTGATCTGGTCTGGTCTTAATGGTATAAATACCAAGTCTATGGCATCTAAAAAACGGAGGCCAGGGAATTTGACCAATAATTGTACTCATCCACTGATGATTATGCGAAGCCTTAACAATTCGCCCAGAGACACCAAAAAAAACGGTAAGGTGTGTTGATATCTAGCGTGTCCAAAAATATGTTCGAAGGGCAGTTGATAACGAACATTTAGTTGTCCCTCTTGATGATAAAAGGCCAAGACTCTTAAAAGGGAAAAGGTCTCTCGGAATCCGCGTGTGTCCAAAGGCACGTGGTTCCAAATCACCGAGATTCCACTCCTTGAGGAACTTAATCGACAGCTTAATAGCAAAAAAATGAAAAATTAATCCACGTTTCGGGTGTGCTTCAATGGAGCAATAAACTGTACTGTCTTGTTAAATCAAACAGATGATGAACACAATTTGATGATGCTGTTTCGTCAAAATACCACGAGGAATGAAGGTGGGTGATCATTTGCAATCACTAAAACCCCCCAAAGAAAAGACAAAAATATGAGATCCAACAACAACTGAGTATGGTTCGCTCCTCCTACATACACCGTACGTTTATCGATTCGCATGATACAAAGGAGAGAATGTAACTACGACTGATCAAAGCAATCACAGATAAAAAAAAAGCCAAACAAACATATGATAAAAATCATCGCATGCCACACTTTTCCCTCAGATGAATTTAAAATCTTATTCTAGCCGTTACAACACAGATAATTTTGATGATTGTAAAATCTTCAAAATTAGCTGAAGGCCAAGGTGTGAAACCGCAGTCTATGCCTGACTCCTGTAGCGTTGTATGTCCTTCCCATGAAAGACGGCCGTGTTCCCAGTTTCGGAATCCTTGAGCTCATAGTAACAATTCCCGATGCCCTTTACCACAGTAGACTTAACAAACTTTGGGGCGAGCTTGGCGTTAAATCCACTTGCCTTATTGCTCAAAACAAAATTCCTACGGAAAACGACATCGCCTGGTTTAAGATCTAGAGGTCTAGCGCGCAGATTGTACCTTGTACGACATGACTCATAGGCCTCACGGAGGTTTTTCTGTACAGTCTGGCGAACGATTTGCATTCCATCCGAGCGATCTATCTCCTCACCTTCTTCTATTTGACCTATCCGTCGGCAAAGTTCGTAGTCCCCTCCATGTAGAAGCATCTGTTGACCGAATAATACATAATACGGAGAAAAGCCTATGGAACCATGAATTGCACAACGTAAAGCGGCGGAAATCATTCCTATATTCCGATCCCAATTCTTTTGATCCTTGTCCAAGTATGAGCGAATAGCTGCGATTACAGACCTATTTACTCTCTCTGAAGCATTTGCTTGGGGAGAGTAAACGGCTGTGAAAATATGTGTGATCCCATATCTAGACAAAAGGTTCCTAAATACCACTGATCTAAATTGTGGCCCATTATCCGTGACTATTGTTTCGGGAACTCCGAAGACGGTAAAAACATTATTCTCTAGATAGTCAACAATATTCGAAGCTGAGCTTTTCCTTAAAGGTTTCAATAGAGGAAATTTTGACAAATTATCAACAACTATAAAAAGACCTATATTACCCCTGGTGGAGCGCGGATAGGGTCCTAGTAGATCCATGTATAATTTCTGGAACGGACGAGACGACTTTGACTGGGCACCCATAGGAGGTCTTAATATAATATTAGGAGACTTTGTCTCCTTACACACTTCACAATTGGCTATAAAATCCTTTATCTGGGATGACATTCGGGGCCAATACAAATTCCTACGGATCTTCTCAATCGTCTTGGACATTCCACAATGACTAGCTAAGGGTGGACAGTGAGCATTTCCGATCACCTCTGCAGTTAACTCAGAAGGAACCCAAAGCTTCCAACTCAAAGACTCTGCTAGGGGATCACCATTTGCAAAAGCAACTCTTCTATAAACAAGGTTATCAACAATACGGATATCTGGAAACATATCGGCATTTTCTTCAATATTTCTACGAAGCTTCTCGTACTCCGGAGAATTAAAATATTGTGATTTCAAATCAATTATGGGCGCTGGCTCAAATTCCATCGCGTCGATTTGCTCGAGTCTCGATAACGCGTCCGGAACGACATTTAAGCTACCACGCCTATGTTCAATGGAAAACTCGAAACTTTGAAGTTTGAGAGACCAGCGAGCCAATCTACCATTTAAATCTGTCTGTCGCATCAACCAACGTAACGACGCATGATCCGTAACCACCTTAAACGGATGACCCTCTATATATCCTCGAAACTTCTGTATACAAAGAACCGCAGCCAAACATTCTAATTCTGTTATCGAATAATTCCTTTGCGCCCTATTTAATTTATGCGAAAAATAGGCTATCGGCCTCTCAATCCCCTCTTCATCTTCCTGCGAAAGGACTCCTCCTACCCCAGAGGTAGATGCATCGCACTGCACAACAAATGGACGAGTAAAATCAGGTGTCACTAGCAAAGGCGCGGTCGTAAGAACTTTCTTAATGTCGTCGAAAGAAGTCTGGGCCTCTTCATTCCAAATAAATTGTCGGCGTTTTGAAGTCAACTCGGTCAGCGGAGCGGTAAGGGATGCATAATTGTCGACGAAGCGACGATACCAGCCCACAATGCCTAAAAATCTTCGAAGTTCCCGTACCGTCCTTGGGGGATGCATATCCAAAATGGCAGATACCTTCGAAGGGTCTGGTTTCATCACTCCCTCGCCAATTATGTAACCCAAGTATTTCACCTCACGCATGAAAAACTTGCACTTGGATATATTAACCGTTAATCCCGATCCCCGAAGTAATTGAGCTACCCGTGCTAACAACTGCAGATGGTCCTCAAATGTCTCAGAAATCAGCAGCAGGTCGTCTAAATATACGAAAACCATCTCTCTCAACTGTGGTGGGATCACAAGATCCATCAGACGACATAAGGTCATGGGAGCATTTGTCAATCCGAATGGCATGACAACATATCTGTAAAGCGGACGATTTGGCACAGTAAAGGCAGTATAATTTCGACAGCTCTCCTCCAACTCAATCTGCCAAAACGCGTGTTTGAGGTCTAAAGATGAGATGTATCTGGCTTTCGGCAATCGACTAAGAATCCCGTCGATCTTAGGGAGAGGATAAGCATCCTTTACCGTTACGCCATTAAGCTTCCGAGAATCCAGACACAGTCTCACTTTACCCTCACGCTCTACCATGGCAACTGGGCTACTCCACGAGCAGTTCGGCGGTGCTAGTTCTATAACCCGAAGTTCCAGCATCCTATCAATCTCGGAATGCAATTTCCTTTCCACGGCTGGCGATACCGAAAAATAACGCTGTTTTATAGGTCTAGTATCGGGGTATAATTCAATATTATGCGTCAGTAATTTGGTGCGACCTAGACCTTCCTCTTCGTATGATGGGAACAAGGAAATTATACTCCGAAGTCTATTCTGTTCCTCTGAACTTAACTTATGCATCTCTGGACACCCTTGCACCGGGTCAGATTCCACACAAAACGATTCTAGAATCTTCTCCAATAATCCAAACTCGGAAAAGAAATCAGCCCCAAGATAGCAATTCTGACATAAGTCCGGTATTATATAAATTGTCATCTTTCTAGCTATTCCACGAAATTCTATTTCCTCCTCGATATAACCAACTATTCGATGTTCGCCTCCTCCGGCAGTCTTAACACATTCGTTCAAGGGATGGTATTTTTCACCACTTTCAATAAAATTCTTAGCAGCCTGGCTTCCTATGCAAGTTATCGATGCCCCCGAATCCAATAAGGCAAACACGTCCTCTCCTAATAATCGAATCTTAATAAATGGACGGCAATCGGACTTCAATTCTTCCAACGCAAAAACGGATTTCCGCAATCTTTTCCTAATCTTCCTCACTCTACTCCAATAGGTCTTAATTCTTTCAGCCGATCTCGCAATCTTCCTACTCGAATTTCTCAAAATTGTGTGAATCGATTCGCAAAATATCTTAGCCCTTTTCTCCTGATAGTTCTTTAGACGCTGATGGTAGGGTCTAACACGATCTGGCCTAACATTCGAATCCGGTGGTCGTACATCATAGTTTAAGTTTCGCAATATAGTCAATGTCTGGGTAGATGTTGTTGTAGTAGTAGTTAAGGGTAAGTCTAGTTCTGTCCGGGGCACAACCGATTGACGCTCTGTACCCCCGCTTTCAAGTTTCCCCGATTCTGGCATGTCGAACATTTAGGTCGACAAACTCCCTCGGCCCCGCAACCATAACAGAAAATGTTTCGTTCCTCCATGCAATCTATATAGCGATGGCCCACCTTTCGACAGTTCCAGCATATAAAACCTTTTTCCAATTCGGCAATCTCTGCCTCCTCTATGTTATGCTCACCTACCTCATCTGAACTAACTTCATTGACAAATCTTTTATCCGATCGAAAACGAGATTTCTCCTTGTCATCTAATAATGCTTCCCTGCGAAGTATTAAGTGACGAAGTTGTGCCACCGAAGTCAATTCCTGATAAAATAGTTCCTTTCTAATCTTCGGGCACAGATTCCGACGTAAAATATCTAATAACTCATGATCCGATATAGGGTATCTCAATCTATCACAGAGATATTGGACAGCGCTATAAAATTCGTCGAATTTCTCATTATCTCCTTGTTTCCTTTCTCGAATAAGTTCCTTTATATCTCCATCCGAAAGATGGTCCTGAAAGTGGGATCTCAACGCTTCGCACAAAGAAGACCACTCAACCCTTTCCACCGAACGTCTATATCGCCAATACCAATCTAATCCTCTACCAATAAAAAGGATATGTAAATGTTCACACAAAACATCAAAATCTCCACCTAGACTATCGCTAGTGAGCGAATTAATCATATAGATAAACTTATCAACTGGCATTTTACTTGAATTGCCACTGAACGAAATATTCCAGGATTGTATCAATTGGGCAATCCTCCCACTACTATTCCCCAAAGACGGAGACACTGAAGGTCGTTGAAAATTATTTGGAGCCGCATAATCCGGATGAAAACTTCGGGTACGATGCAGTACCCCTGCATCAGGCTCAGTTCGTCGCTCGTTCATGCTTCGATTCCCGAAAGACTGCGAAACCCCTGAAGTGCGTAACGGCGTAAAGTCTTCTCTAGGCCAATCAGGCTCCTGTCTAATTTGTCTTTGCACTGATAATTGGCTTATTTGCTGGGCGAGACCCCTGATAGTCTCCTGTATGCTAGAAAATTCCGAGTTCAATCTGTTCTCCAATATTACTATTCTCGAGTTCAGGTCGATGTCCGTTGTGACGAAATTGCTTGGATTCGAACCCCCATTTTCACCCATATTCATCGACGCATCAACCGTTTGATCCAAATTGGGAACATTCAAAGTCCAATCCAGGGGATTTTGATTCCTTTTCGATGAACGTGTAGCTCTTTTAGACTGAATCACCCGTGGTATCGCACCTTGAGACGCCCTGGCACCAGGCAAATCCATGTAAGATTCATCCGTCATCTCTATCAAACCATTCCGTGTACAATTCTGACGACACTGAGGACAGGTCGGTGATTTCCGAATCCACTCTACAATACAATTTCTATGAAAATAATGCGAACACCCTGTGCGAACAACATTAGTGGAATTCTCCAATGAATTACAACACACTGAACATACTCCTAATGTCTCACTTACTGTAGGTAAATTTTCTCCACTATGCCTAACTGCCATATTTCCCGTTTTTATCTTCTTTTTCTTCTAATGAAATAATAATAAATAAATCTAGTCTATAATATCAAACAATAATTCATAAAGTTCAGGCCTATTTACCAGTCGACCACACACGCGCAAATTCAAATTCGTCCATAAATATCAAAATAATTATAACAGCATCAACTAACATATTCGGAAGAAAAAGTCAAACTCATCGGTCGAAAGCCAACAAAAAAAATCAACTCTCGCAGTTCCAAATATAGTTCTCCCTCTCCTCTCAAATATCCACTAAATACCTTTATAATTGTAACTTGAGCTCTACGGTAAAAGGTTACAACGAAAAATCGCCTTTCAACTTCCGGTCTAGGCAATAGGCCGATCCAATTGCTCTAGCAATTCCAGAAAGAGAATTACAACAATTGCTATAACTTCTACAGACAATACTAATTGGGCCACTTATGCAGCAAGATGTTCAGCTTCAATTAAATTGGAAATAAATCAGATATTTCTCTATAGTGGCCCCACGTTGGGCGCCATTTTGTAACGGCCGATCTCCATTCCCCTATCAGATATATGCCGTCGGCACGTACTCGCAAAGGTCTAGCTCGTCGGCAACCGGGGTGAGTTTTTGGCATAACCTAATATGGAGCCGTTAACAAAAAAATATACGTGCCTCTAACAAATCAAATTGAATCTCAAAATAAATTAAATTATCAAAACTATTGAAACTACAGACCCCATAAATCAGAAACTAAATTATGAACGAATTTGGATACAGAGTTAGATGTCAGCACCCTGTATTAATAATGCCCACCCTACCTTTGGTTCTCTTGCTCCTATTACATACTCTAAGTGAGAACCCCACTACGTCACTGCGATCGACGGTCCGGCCAGAAAAAAAACTTAGTTATCCATAATTATCCGAAACATATCTTAGATTTTATTAAACAAAAACAAAAACATACATTAGAAATGAATGAACGTAACGACAGATCTCTCAATGAAAGAGCGTAAAACAAAACAAAAAAAACTCAAATACAATTCATTGATGTCTTTAAGTTGCAAAAAAAAACTAGTGGGTGTAATGAGAGAGTATGATGAACTATTAGCTTATAACAGAAATAATTACAATTGTCGGGAGGGGGGGTGGAGTATTATACATTCATGTGTACTCCAGAATTCCTGGTCGGGTTTTCTCTTTTTTTTTTTTTTTTATCGTTTTTTTTTTTTTTCCAGTACTCGTGGGAAGCAAAAGCAAAAATTGAGGAAGTACACTAGGCTTCAAATAATTAAATTGAATTTACGTTAAGATATTAGGCGAATGATGATATACTTTTTTCTTTTTTTTTTTTTTTTTTTTTTTTTTTTTTTGTTGGTTATTTTATAAATATGTAAATCAAGGGAGTCTATCAGGATTTAAATTTATATACATTTTTTTTGTGTATACATAATGATTTTATCAAATAATTTATAATTTTTACTCACGTGCTTTCCTTCGGCTGGCAAGGTTTCGGGAAGACGGTTCCAAGTTAGATGTGCAGCTATTGAAATCTTAACAGAATGCCCTGATTAACATATTTTTACCTTGATTATTAGAATTTTTAAATAATGACACAGTAGTGTACGTCGAGCCACTTTTTGCTTTTCCTTATACGAGTAGGAGGTGATATTTCTGATCTGGTCTGGTCTTAATGGTATAAATACCAAGTCTATGGCATCTAAAAAACGGAGGCCAGGGAATTTGACCAATAATTGTACTCATCCACTGATGATTATGCGAAGCCTTAACAATTCGCCCAGAGACACCAAAAAAAACGGTAAGGTGTGTTGATATCTAGCGTGTCCAAAAATATGTTCGAGGGGCAGTTGATAACGAACATTTAGTTGTCCCTCTTGATGATAAAAGGCCAAGACTCTTAAAAGGGAAAAGGTCTCTCGGAATCCGCGTGTGTCCAAAGGCACGTGGTTCCAAATCACCGAGATTCCACTCCTTGAGGAACTTAATCGACAGCTTAATAGCAAAAAAATGAAAAATTAATCCACGTTTCGGGTGTGCTTCAATGGAGCAATAAACTGTACTGTCTTGTTAAATCAAACAGATGATGAACACAATTTGATGATGCTGTTTCGTCAAAATACCACGAGGAATGAAGGTGGGTGATCATTTGCAATCACTAAAACCCCCCAAAGAAAAGACAAAAATATGAGATCCAACAACAACTGAGTATGGTTCGCTCCTCCTACATACACCGTACGTTTATCGATTCGCATGATACAAAGGAGAGAATGTAACTACGACTGATCAAAGCAATCACAGATAAAAAAAAAGCCAAACAAACATATGATAAAAATCATCGCATGCCACACTTTTCCCTCAGATGAATTTAAAATCTTATTCTAGCCGTTACAAGAGAGAATATAAGAAGATGACCAAACTTTTCGTTGCTTATTTCAAAATCTATTTGTTGCTTCAGTGGCTAAGGCAAGACAGTCAACTACTTCATTTAAGATTGTTGTCATTCCTTTATAATATGGCTTGCAGCGTTACCATGGCTTAATACAATTCACGAAAATTGTTCTTTTTGCTAGCTGGTTCGCCTGACAATATGCAATAGAATTTTTTGGTTTGTGTGTTGACAAGGGAAGACAGCAGTTTTTTTTTAATGTTTTTTCGTTTCATTCCTTCTTAACATGTCGTCGCATTTTCGCTTCTGTTTTGTCACGCAATTTTGTGTTACAAAAATAAAATTCGTTTTATTTTTTTTTCTCCCCCAATAACTTCTAACAGTTCCATGGTTTTATTTCAGTCAAAGAAAACTTTTCTTTTTGAACATGTGGACTATTTTAGTAGCTTTATTTATGGACTTGTATTAGATGGAGTCCATCGTCGTACACCTCTTGAAATTCTGCTGTCCTTCCTTAAGCCCGAGGTCGCTCGTGTCATTCTTAGTTCTGTTTTCATGTTTGCTCTTGATTTTGTGAACAGAGATTTTTTCTTCTTTCATTTGAAGAAGGTTTTCTTTTATTCGTGTGTATAATTTATAAATTAAATTTAAAGTCGGCTTGCTGTAGAGACTTTAAGAAGAAGAACCATAAACACGGTAAATTGGTTGTTTGTTTTTGTTGGTTTTTTATGGATGTGAATGCAAAGTCATATGTGGAAGTAATAGTGGTGTGAGTAAGAGAAACAAATTGTGCGAGAGAAAAGGGAGGTGGCGATCCTCGTCAAGTGAGGTGTAGGTGAGCAAGCTCGTTCTGGTTTAAAGAACCGATCGGAACTGGAACAGGGTGACCATTGGTTATTTAAAGGTGCCGCCCGGCCTCTCCGCTTGATAACGCTGATTGTCCGCGAATGCCGTTGCAGCTACTCCGCGTTGAGAATTCCACTATTCGCAACCTGTGGACGCGCCCGGTATCTCGCAGCTAGGTTTCTCCTGACAGCAATGAACCCCAAGCAGATTGAAACTCATTGTGCCAGCCTGTGTGGTGCTCACAGCCGGGAGAACAAGTCTCACTATTTAGGTGAGGGTATTATGTGTGAGTGATGTGCCTGGCCCTGCTTCGCATGTAGATCAGCCAATTCCTTCAGGCTCTGTTTTGTCGTGCGAGTTCAATTTCTAAAGATGTGCAGAATATATATGAAAATTAGTTTTTCGAAAAGAAAATCTATGAAAATGAGGAAATAAATTTCAATAAAGAAAAGAGAAAGCAGAAACACAGCAAATTGTTGTTGGTTTTTACTTAAACATCGTTATTTGTGTGAATGCAAAGCAATAGGTGATAGTATTAGTGGTGAGAGTGCGAGAGGTGACTGGTATGTGCGAGAGAAAAAATATGCTATTGGGTTGCGGGGTGTGATGATGTGATGCGTGTGGCCCTATTTGGAGTTCTTTGTCATGAAGGTCAGTCAGTAGTTTGAGCCGCGGCTATGGACAATGACTTTTTCGGTTTATTATGTTAGCAACGGAAAAATACAACTTTGGCAACGAACTTATTTTAACATTGCAATAAACATTTAAATGAGTCACAGTAACTGACTATGCATACTCTGCACTTAATGAATGAAATAGTTTGCGAAGAATTAAAACAAGTAAATTAAAGAGGGTGAAGTGTTTTTGCTTTTATTATATATTAGCTGGACCGGGCCCGCTCCGCTGTGTCTTTATATGGAACAAAATTTTCTTTGGAGTATTTATTTTCGACAATGAAAGAGCTTTTAGTGAGAATGGTATTTCACTGCGAAAATAGTATATCGCTTGACAAACAGTTTAACAATATTAGTGTCTTTATCTGAATCCCATATGATCTTTATTGGTCTACGAATTTAAGTTTGGATGTAAGGTGTATTCCATTCTGAAAATACTTTATTTCAGCCCGATATTCTCATGATGTCTGATTTAAGGGTGTTTTCGGGGGTGAGGTGGTCCCCCAGACACTTGGCCCTGAAAAAATATCAGCATGCTGCTCTTCTCTCAAATACCATTTATTTAAAACCCATATTGCCATTGGTTTTTGGGGGAGTTTACAGAATGAGGCGTCCCCCAAGCACATAGTCCCAAAATTGGTTTTCAAATTCGTTTTTATACCCTCCACCATAAGATGGGGGGTATACTAATTTCGTCATTCTGTTTGTAACTACTCGAAATATTCGTCTGAGACCCCATAAAGTATATATATTCTTGATCGTCGTGACATTTTATGTCGATCTAGCCATGTCCGTCCGTCTGTCCGTCCGTCCGTCCGTCCGTCCGTCTGTCTGTCGAAAGCACGCTAACTTCCGAAGGAGTAAAGCTAGCCGCTTAAAATTTTGCACAAATACTTCTTATTAGTCATATAAATGGGCCATATCGGTCCATGTTTTGATATAGCTGCCATATAAACCGATCTTGGGTCTTGAGTTCTTGAGCCTCTAGAGTGCGCAATTCTTATCCGATTCGAATGAAATTTTGTACGGCGTGTTTTTTTATGATATCCAACAACTGTGCCAAGTATGGTTGAAATCGGTCTATAACCTGATATAGCTGCCATATAAACCGATCTTGGGTCTTGACTTCTTGAGCCTATGGAGGGCGCAATTCTTATCCGATTGGAGTGGAATTTCGCACGACGTGTTTTGTTATGATATCCAACGACTGTGCCAAGTATGGTTCAAATCGGTCCATAACCTGATATAGCTGCCATATAAACCGATCTTGGGTCTTGACTTCTTGAGCCTCTAGAGTGCGCAATTCCTATCCGATTCGAATGAAATTTTGTACGGCGTGTTTTTTTATGATATCCAATAACTGTGCCAAGTATGGTTCAAATCGGTCCATAACCTGATATAGCTGCCATATAAACCGATCTTGGGACTTGACTTCTTGAGCCTCTAGAGTGCGCAATTCTTACCCGATCAGAATGAAATTTCGCACGACGTGTTTTGTTATGATACTCAACAAGTGTGCCAAGTATGGTTTAAATCGGTCCATAACCTGATATAGCTGCCATATAAACCGATCTTGGGTCTTGACTTCTTGAGCCTCTAGAAGGCACAGTTCTTATCCAATTTAAATGAATTTTTGCACAAAGTATTTGGTTATGATATCCAACAAATGTACCAAGTATGGTTGAAATCGGTCCATAACCTGATATAGCTGTCATATAAACAGATCTGGGGATTTGACTTCTTGAGCTTCTAGAGGGCGCAATTCCAATCAGATTTGGCTGAAATTTTGCATGACGTATTTTATTTTTACTTTCAACAACTGTGTCAAATAAGGTTCAAATCGGTTCATAACCTGATATAGCTGCCATATAAACCGATCTGGGATCTTGACTTCTTGACCCCTAGAGGTCGCAATTATTATCCGATATGCCTGAAATTTTGTACGACGGATTCTCTCATGACCATCAACAAACGTGTTTATTATGGTCTGAATCGGTCTATAGCCCGATACAGATCCCATATAAATCGTTCTCTCTATTTTACTTCGTGTGCCCCAATGGGCCCAATTCTTATACGAATTGGCTGAAATTTTACACAGGTCTCCAACATATATTTTAATTGTGGTCCGAACCGGACCATATCTTGATATCGTTTTAATAGCAGAGCACTTCTTTTCTTATATCCTTTTTTGCCTAAGAAGAGATGCCGGGAAAAGAACTCGACAAATGCGATCCATGGTGGAGGGTATATAAGATTCGGCCCGGCCGAACTTAGCACGCTTTTACTTGTTTAATCTCAAATTCCTTTCATTTCAGCCATATATTGGAATGGTCGAGAAAATTTTTACCCTTTGAGGGGTATTTTGGGGAAGGGGTGACGCCTTAAATACATGGTCCTACATTTGGATACCAAATTCTTATTCCACACCCAAATACCTTTATTTGAGCCTCATATTGCGATGGTCAGCAAAAAATTGCTGTTTGTGGGGTACTTTGGGTAAAAAGTAGACCCACAGAAAATTGGTCCCAAAAATGGATATCAATTCTTGCTCTACCCCCAATTCCTTTCATTTAAGTCCTACATTGACATGGTAGATAAATATTCCCGATTTAGGGGTGTTTTGGGGAGTGGGGTGGTCCCCCAATCACTAAGCCCTGAAAATATATCAGCAATAGAGCACGTTGCTGATATATTCTCATATATTTGAACCCCATTATCAAATTCGTTTTCTAATCTCAAATACCATTCACTTAAATCCCTTATTGAAAAGGCCAGCAAATATGTCAGGTTTGGGGTATGGGCCCTAAAAACTATGAATATTGCGCTCCACTGTCTTGAAGACCCAAATTGTCTTGGTGAGCAAATACGTCCTATTCGGGGGTTGTTATGGTGGTGGGGGGTCCCCTAGACAGTTGGTCTCGAATGTTGGTATCAGATTCGGGGTCTACTCCCAAATACCTTTAATTTGAGCCCCATATTTCCATAGTCGGGAACCACGACCCGCTTGGAAGGTGTTTTGGGGGATGGACGGCCACTCAGTGGGTTGGCTTTGAAAATATATATCGGATTCGTGTTCCACTCTAAAAACCCCCTTAGTTGAACCTCATATTGCAATAGTCAGCAAATACTTCCTATATGTGCGGTGTTGTGGGGGTGGGACACTTTTCCCGAATATTGATATCAGACTCTTGCTTTACTCCCAAAGACCTTTCATTTGAGCCCCATATTGTCATGGTCGTAAATTTGTCCCTTTGAGGAAGTGTTTTTGGGAAAGGCGGTCCCCCAAACACTTGGGGGCCGTCAGATTCCCATTCGAATTCCACACTCAAATCACTTTTATTTAAGCCCCATATTCCCATGGTCAGTAAATAAATCCTGTTTGGGGGTGTTTTGGGGAAGGAATGGACTCCCAGAAACGTGGTCCCACATTTGGATATTTGATTCGTATTCTACTCGCAAATACCTTTCATTTGAGTCCCATATTACCATGGTCGGTAAATATGTCCGATTTAGGGGTGTTTTGGGGGTTGGGGTGGTCCCCCAAACACTTGGTCTGACAAATAGATATCAGATACGTTTTCTTATCCTAAATACCTTTCATTTGAGTCCCATATTGTCGTGATTGGTCTAAATATATGTTTGGTAGGTTTTAGGGTGGGACAGTCCCCCTAGGTATCCCACCCGAAATTTGGATACCAAATTTTTATTTAGATCGCATACTTCGGCAGTGCCTATAATATTTCACGAATCCCTGATGATTTAATGGCGAGAAGATTTTTTTCGTTTCTTAGACCATTCCGTCCACAGAACTAGGTTTCCTTATTCATTCCTATGTGGCCTCTGGAAAAATGGTTTTCGTCGAAAGCTGTATCATGTCCTCGCAGTAACGGCCCAACTAGCCAAATCGCCTATCAATGTCAGTTCAGATATGAGTTGCTGAGAGAAACTTTGTCTACCCAACAACAACATTAACGCTTCGTTTTACATATCGGGTTTTGCCGTTTGACTACTATTATTTGAGTCTATCATACCAATATTCTTTCCAACATACCTTTTTTCATGTTTCTTTATCATGTTTGGATATTTCTTGTAAACTGGCAATAGATTCAAATTTCAATTTTTTCCTTGAAAACACAATTGCATCTTTTTACGGGCTAAAAGCTTTTTTCATTTATTTTTTAAAGGACATGTAACTGGGTCCTTTGAGTTGTTCAGTAATATCGTTAATTAATCATAAATCTTTACTTACCTTGTTGCCAAATCTCGATGCACGAAATTCATTTGCTCCAAATATTTCATGCCCGATGCAATTTGTGTGGCAATGTAAACCAGGCAACCATAGCTGGATATGTGTTTAAGTTGTATGCCATGCGGTGAGGATATTTGCCAAGCAGTTTGCAAAGACATGTCATCGGATTAATTGAGGTAAAGGAAGCCACCAGGGGATAATAAAACGTCATTTAGATGTTTTGCAGCAGTTCAAGCGGCATGCAGATTTAGATACAAACACAGATCAACATCAACAATACGACCAAACATGGCCATTAGCATTAGCAAGAAACAAATTTCAAGTTTGCAGTCAAGAGCCGTTGCATGCGATGTCAAAGAACCATATACACCATAAGTGTGAGTTTGGTGGCAATGCCATAGAGTGAGTTTCAAATGTCATGGTATTGGTAAAATTTAACAAAGTTTGTGCTTCCGGTTTCGGAAGTGAATAAGTGTGCGTGTCGCATTAGCAAGAAAAGTTTTAGTTGTCATTGTATGCGAAAACGCATAGCGAGTTAGCGGTGGGTGTATGTGTGTGTGTGTGTGTGTGTTTTTGAGGCGTAGACAAGAATTATCGAAAAGTTCGACATTATAGTTGTTGTAGCAACAAATATTACGCTTGTCCGGAGTTCAGTTTTAGACGACACACACAAATGAAATCAACACGAGACCGGAAATTTAGCACAAAATGTGAAACACCAACAACACCGAAGGCACCAGCATCAGCATTAGCGCCAGCAGCAGTATCCGTAGTGGTGGCGATATCAACAGCCATAATATGCAGTCATGTGGCGTCATTGTTCAACACCCAAAGATGTCATCAGCAGCAGTGGCAGTAACAACAGCCAAAGAGTCAATGCCACAACAGTCCCCATGCCGTACCAATGTCGCAGTAGCGGGGCATATCATCAGGAAAATTCGCACACCAACACCAAGCAGCACCCGAATGGACGACAAAGTCATTTGGTAGACGGTACCGGAAACAAGATAAAGCACAGCGAACCAGCAACATTGAGAAAAGGAAGAAAAGACAAAACATGGAAAAAAGAAGGGCAAACATGAATGAAAGGAAACACATAAAATGAAATGAAAAGTTTTGCGTTTTTCATATAATAAACTGCAGTGATAAAATTTAATGATGTAATGCGTTGAGTTTTTTGGAAAAGTTTTTTTCTAGTCAAAAAAAAAAAAAAAAAAAAAAAAAAAAAAATAGAAAAAAGGACTGAAGTCCAGTTCATATGTGCCAAATTATGTTCACCCTTCACTTGAAATATCTAAAATGTGATATAGCACCCCTCTCATTTGACTACATGGGAAACTACATTTGAATAAAATTTCAGAGCAATTTTTCTCTAAAAAAAGCTAATTTTATTAAATAATAAGTAAAAGCTTGCTATGTTCGACCAGGCTGAATCCTATATACCCTACACCATGGATCCCATTTATTAAGATCTTTGGTCGATATCTCTTTATAGGCAAATATAGGATAACGGATAAAAATTGCTATGCTATTTGAGCTATACTTAGTTATGAACCGATTGTGGTCATACTTGATTAGGCTGTTATAGAACAAGGTGGAATTCAATGTCCAAAATTTCAGCCAAATCGGATAAGAATGGAGCTCTATAGTGGCTCAAGAAATAAAATCGGGAGATTTGTTTGTATAGCAGCTATAACAGGTTATGAATCGATTCGGACCATATTTAGCACGTATATTAAAAGTCGAAGAAGAAGTCGTTGTGCCAAAGGTTATCCAAATCGTATAAGAATTGCTTCCTTTAGGGACTCAAGAAGTATAATGGGGGGATTGGTTTATATAGAAGCTATATCAGGTTGTGAACCGATTTAGACCATACCTAGCACAGTCATTACTAGTGAAAACGGATCACTTTGTGCAAAAATTTCAGCCAAATCAGTTAATAATTGCGCCCTCTAGCGGCTCAAGAAGTGAATTTACGAAATCGGAGCTGTATCAGGTTATGGACCGATTTGGACCCTACTACGCACATATATTGGAAATCAAAACAAGGAACTTTGCGCAAAATTTCAACCAAAACCAATAATAATTGCGCCCTCTAGCGGCTGAAGAAGTCAAGCTTTGAAATCGTTTGATATGGCGGCTATATCGGGTTATGGACCGATTTGAACCATACTAGGCGCAGTTGCTAAAAGTTAAAAAAAAAACACTTCATGCAGAATGTAAGCCGATTCGGATATAAATTGCTCCCTCTAGCTGCTAACTAAGTCAAGATCCGAGATCGGTTTATATGGGAGATATATCAGGTAATGAACCGATTTAGACCGTACTTAGACCGTACATGTCAGCCAAATCGGAAATAAATTCCTCACTCTATAGGCCCAAGAAGTCAAGACCCGAAATCGTTTTGTATGGCAGCTCTAGTTGTTTGAAGTAAAAAAAAACACCTCATGCAAAATTTCAGCCAAATGGGGTAATAATTGCGCCCTCCAGGTGCACAAAAAGTTAAGACCCAATATCGGTTTATATTTGAGCTAAATCAGGTTGTGAACCAATTCGGACCATACTTGACACAGTTGTTGATGGTCATACAAAACACTTCATGCAAAATTTCTTCCAATTTGGATTATAATTGCGCCCTCTAGCGGCTTACTAAGACAAGATCCGAGATCGGTTTGTATGGGAGCTATATCAGGTTATGAACCGATTTAGGCCATACTTGGCACAATTGTTGATGGTCACACAGAACACTTCATGCAAAATTTCCGTCAAATCTAATATCCGATTTAGATTACGCCATCTATGGGCTGCAAGAAATGGGTAAAGTACCAACAAAAGAAAAACGGGGTTAGTGCTTTTCACTCGGAGATATAAGATGCCTTATATCAGACTCCCGTCTGGACGGGACCACTGTGCAATTGTCAAGGGAAGTAAAATACCTTGGCCTAGTCCTATGGTGAAAGACTATGGAGAAGAGTACATAGACCCTGGACCTTTGAAATGTACAGAGACTGGCCTGAGTCGAGATTGCGAGAGCGTTAAGATCCACACCTCATGCGGGTCTTTAGGTGGTACTGAATTTACAAACTGTTGAGGGACGCGGATGTTAAGTTTGAGTTGAATGAGACCTGAGTCTTCAATAACGGCCTCAGGTTGGAGTCAGTGACGGGCCTGGGGGTTTACTAGGAGACACTCGACTTCGGTATTTCAGTTAGACTGTGGGACGGGTGCACGATCTTTCAGACAGAAGTCTGTGCCTTTATGTTGGCCACAGTGAGGAAAAGGGGGACCGGAGAGATAAACCTTTCACCTTCGAAAATCTAGATATATGTGGACAGTATGGTGGCTCTCAAGGCTTTGAATTCAAGAACGACGAGGTCAAAGTGCAAGGCGGAATGTTTGGAGGTCCTGAACGGGCTATTGACACTTGACGTTGTATTGGCCTGGGTTCCCGGAACCCATTGGGAAATGAGAAGCCGGAAGAGTATGGCAGGAGGGAATTCTCCACGTCAAGCAGGCCTGTCGCCAATCTTGCACACGTGCCTTTTGTTGAACAACTGAACATAGTAGGGGAGATTACCAGTGCGGAGGCGTCGGCAGGCTGGAAGTCTGTGGATGGTTGTCGGATTGCCGGGACACTTTGTCCAGCCGTCGACCCTAAGAGGACGAGGGAGTTGAGGACCCTGGTACTTAATGGTTAGGCATTAAGTACTATTACAGACCAACTTAGCTCAGAGGTTATCATGTCCGCTAATGACGCTGAACGCCTGGGTTCGAAACCTGGCGAGAACATCAGAAACAAATTTTCAGCGGAGTAGCGACATTAGTGAGGTATTATGCCATGTATAGAAACCATATACACGAATCGCACTGCGGCAAGACGTTTGGCTTGATAAGGGACCTTCACGGCCATGAAAGGAGGTCCCTTATCAATGATCTTAAACTTTATATGTGAGAAGTTTGTCCCATGAACATTGTTCATGGGCAAATTTGCATTTGAGTAAGATTAGAGCAGTCATAGCCGGACCCTGTGCGAAAGGACATATGGCCGCACGCATGACATTCCCGCACAACGCCTACTGTGGACGATATCTTGATGAGGAGGATACAATCCTGCTCTGCTCATACCCAGGTCTATAGCGGCATATGCTTTTCCCCATAGGGAGGCTGTTCTTCTTCGATCTCATGAACTTGCAGATGTGTCTCTTGGCATTCTCCTCAGATTCGCAGATAAGGAGGGTTTTATTCCAGGCGCAGTAGGATAGAACTGTAAAATCTAATAAAAAATCTGCTGTTTGAGAATGGGTAAAGATATCTCTTTAAAATTTTTAATTATTAGAGCTGGGGTTAACGTGATGAGACCATATGCCAAGTTAAATAGAGTGTCCGGGCTGTTCATCGAAGGCCCTTTAAGTTTGTCACCTCTGAATTTCGAAAACATGTTCGGGCTGCTGGGGAGTCTCCTCAGATTCGTAGATAAGAAAGGCTTAATTCAACGTACAGTGGGATAGAATTGAAAAACTAGTAAAAAAATATGCTGTTTTAAAACGGGCAGAGGTCTTACTTTGAGATTTTAAATGATTAAAGCTGAGGTTAACGAGATCATATGCCAAACTTCCTAGGTGGTCCGGGTGCCCATTGGCAGACCCTTTAAGTTGGTCACCTTGAAATTTCAAAAACTTCTTCGAGCAGCCTAATTTCAATCTGTAGTCCGATTTTTAAAATGTTAGCTTGAGGCCTAAAATATCTATCTGGTCCCCGGGGATTTCCGACTTTTAATCTTATTTTGTTGGAACTTTGACCGATATAGGTTTTGTGTTTGGCATATAGCCTCGTTAACATCTCAGCTCTAACCATTTATTTCAAAGACATATCTCTACCCGTTCTCAAACGGCAGATTTTGTACTACTTTTTTGGCCTATTCCACTGTGCGTCGAATCAAACCCTACGTCTTATCTACAAACCTGAGGATACATCCCCAGCAGCCCGAACCTACTTCTCACTACTTCAAATTTTAACGAAATTGGGTAGTAAATAAATCTGTTATAGGCTTTAGACCCTTAACCGGCAGATCTGAACCATATTTGGAACGGATGTCCGGAGGCTTACAGCAACTCACTGTTTAAAATTTTAACGAAATCGGCTTTAATAGTCCAAACATGGTCCGATCTCAATCAGATTTAAGTCGAATGTCGGGAGGCTTAACACACTTCGCTGTTTCAATTTTCAGCAAAATCGGGTAATATGGTAAGTTTTTATGGGCTTTAGACCCTTTTCGACAGATCGGTCTATATGGCAGCTATATCCAAATATGGTCCGATCTAAACCATATTTGATTTGAGTTTTGGGAAGCTAAGGAAAAGCACTGTTTCAAATTTCAGAGCAATCGGATAATAAATGCAGCTTTTATGGGTTTTAGAACCTTATTCTGCAGATCGGCCTATATGACAGCTATATCAAAATATGGTTCGATCTGAGCCATAATTGATTTGAATGTTGGGATGCTTAGTAAAACTAATGATTCAAATTTCACCGAAATCGGATAATAAATAAAGCTTTTATGGGCTTAGGACGCATACTCGGCAGATCGGTCTACATGGCAGCTATATCCAAATATGGTCCGATTTGGCCCGTTCAAGAACTTTGAAAAAGTTCAGCTCAATAACTCAATTTTTGAAGACTGTAGAGTGATAGCGTCTGACGGACGGACAGACACACGGACATGGTTAAATAGCCTTAAAATTTTACGACGATTCGAAATATATACGAGAATACCTTGTAGGGTCGGAAATGGATATTTCGACGTGTTGCAAACGGAATGACTAAATTAATATGCCCCCTATCCTATAGTAGTGGGTATAAAAATTCTAAACCCCATTTCTTCCCTTAGGAAAACGCAAAACTTTTCAAGTTTCAACATCATTATTTAGATTCTGCATTTATTAAACGTTGATAAAGACTTTTCCCTGACCAGTTTGCTGGCTTTTGACTACCCACCTTAGCATGTTTGCCTTGTTCATCGTCGTCGTGTTGTTGGCAGCAGCAGCAGCCGCCGCCGCATTTGATGATATTGTAGTCGGTCTCTTCTTTGTCTGCTGCAATCCTGTTGCACCCTCTATTGGTTCAGCTATGTGCTCCTGCAGGAATTGATTTAAATCACCCAGACAATCACTGTAGTCCAGCACCATACATATCGGCTCATCGCGTAGACAGGCGCCTACCAAAGGCGCCACATTGATATCTTTTAAACGTGATAATTGTTTGGCTTTTAGGCGAAATTCTTTGCGCATGTGATCGGGTGCACCGGGTCGCAGTGTGGCCACAGCCACCAAATTTGTGCTGGAAATAAGAAATAAGAAGAAAAGACAGCAAAGTAATGTTAGTGCTAGAAATTGGGTAAGAAAAGAAGTATTTGCAATTTTTTGCCACTTATAAATTAAGGCATACTTTTGGTCGTTAACAAAATCTTCTATTATTGGGTTGCCCAAAAAATAATTGGGGATTTTTTAAAAGAATGTAAATGCATTTTTAATAAAACTTAGAATGAACTTGAATCAAATATACTATTTTTACACTTTTTTTCTAAAGCAAACTAAAAGAGACAGCTGATAACTGACAGAAGAAAGAATGCAATTACAGAGTCACAAGCTGTGAAAAAATTTTTTAACGCCGACTATATGAAAAATCCGCAATTACTTTTTGGGCAAACTAATATATAACAAGTAAAAGCGTGCTAAGTTCGGCCGGGCCGAATCTTATATACCCTCCACCATGGATCGCATTTGTCGAGTTCTTTCCCGGCATATCTTTTTTGGCAAAAACATGATATAAGAAAATATTTTCTCTGCTATTAGAGCGATATCAAGATATAGTCCGGTTTGGACCACAATTAAATTATATGTTGGAGACCTGTGTAAAATGTCAGCCAATTCGAATAAGAATTGCGCCCTTTGTGGCCTCAAGAAGTAAAATAGAGAGATGGATTTGTATGAGAGCAGTATCGGGCTATCGACCAATTCAGACCATAATAAACACGTATGGTAATGGTTATGAGAGAATCCGTCGTACAAAATTTCATTCCAATCGGATAAGAATTGCGCACTCTAGAGGCTCAAGAAGTCAAAACCCAAGATCGGTTTATATGGCAGCTATATCAAAAAATGGACCGATATGGCCCATTTACAATACCAACCGACCTACACTAATAAGAAGTATTTGAGCAAAATTTCAAGCGGCTAGCTTTACTCCTTCTGAAGTGCTTTCAACAGACAGACGGACGGACGGACGGTCGGACGGACGGTCGGACGGACGGTCGGACGGACGGACGGACAGACGGACGGACGAACATGGCTAGATCGACATTAAATTTCACGACGATCAAGAATATATATACTTTATGGGGTCTCAGACAAATATTTCGAGTAGTTACAATCAGAATGACGAAATTAGTATACCCCCCATCCTATGGTGGAGGGTATAAAAATAAATGTTTTGGGCTTTATTTGCATGTTAGTATGTTTATATGTTACCTATAGACCCAAAAACAGCTGAACCGAGGTTCATGAAATTTACACAGATGGTAGAGTTTGCCCACCCGATGGATATAGGGTAACCCATTTTTTACGTCCGAAGGGGTAGCGGACACTCCCCCTTACCCCAATTTTCAAAAAAGCCGGATCTTGGAGTTGTGTGGATCGATTTAAGGCAAATTTCGTTTCCATGCTTATGGTAACCCTAACACACAAAATTGGTATACATATTTGGGGTGAAATAATCTGGGGGAATGCCCCACCTCAAAACCCACCCATACGGACGTGTTTACCGATTGGGACAATATGGGTATCAAATGATAGGTATTTAAGAGTAGAACACGAACTTGACATAACAATTTGAGCCCAAGTGTGGAAAGACAGCCCAACCCTCTAAAACTGCCCAAATATGAAATGTTTAAAGAGTGGGCCAGTATGGGTATCAAATGAAAGGTAATTGGAGGTAGAATACGACAATTTAATAAAAATACTGTCCATTCTCGGGGATCGCCCTATCCCAAAATTATCTAATATGGCGTGAACATGATCTTATATGCGGACTTCGTCATGCTGTTGATGCGTGCCAAATTTCTGTCGAAAATCAGCGAGATCATGGAAAGGTCACTAGGGAGAACGTCGAGATGAGCTATAAGAAATTAGTTGAAAACGAACCTCCACAGTCGGAGGTATAAAATACCGTATATTAGAATCCCATCTTTGGTGATGATCATTTTGCAGTAGTACGAAATATCTGATCCCAATCCTCGATACGAAATTGTCCTGTGAGACCAGCGCTGACATATAGGGCACTGGTTTGGTGGGAGGCTATGGAGAAAAAGACTCGTAACGGAAAGTTACAGAAGGTGGAAAGACTGGCTTGCGTCGGAATTATGGAAGCGTTAAGGTCCACACAGCAGGGAGGTTTGGAAGTAATGTTGGATATTCATCTAATCGAGGTCTATGTGCTGGACAGTGCCACCAAGGTTTCACTTAGGATGTGGAAACAGGCGATACGTAAATATCCTGTGAAACCAGTGCTGACATATAGGGTACTGAAATGATGGAAGGCTATGGAGAAAAAGAATCACAACAGGGAGTTACAGAAGGTGCAAAGACCGTCATGCTTCGGAATTATGGAAGCGTAAAGGTCCACACCACAGGCAGGTTTGGAAGTTATGCTGGATATTCAACGAACCGAGGTCTATGTTCTGGACAGTGCCAGCAAGGTTTCACTTAGGATTAGGGAACTTGACTGTAGGAGAGGGAAAACGGCGACGGTTCCATTCTGGATACTATCAATGAGGTGGGTAGAGTGAGGAAGGCAGAGTGAAGAAAGGAGAAGCGACCTTGGGGATACGCTTTCTCAGGTGGGTAGTGGAAGGAGAATGCTGTATGGAGGAGAATGGGACCTCGGCCAAAGCACCCTCCAGAATAGTATTAGCCTTTCAAAGGGTTTTTGGCCCCCCCTCTCCCAAGACAAATGAGGTGGACATAATGAGGAAGATCTCAGACTACCTGTCACCCAGGACAAGTCGAGAAGCGACCTTGGGGATACGCTTTCTCAGGTGGGTAGTAGGAGGAGAATGCTGTATGGAGGAGAATGGGACCTCGGGCTAAGCAACCCCCAGAATAGTATTAGCCTCCCCCTAAAATTTTAAAAAGTACATTGTTCTCGACAAAATTTGCTAGTTAATGTGCTTCTCAGAAGGTTTTTGGCCCCCCTACCCTCAGAGAAATGGGCTGGTGATGTTATTGTATGAGGTCCACATGTGAGGAGCTGTGTTTAATATCCCTGAATAGACTTCCAGGCTCAAGCAATTGCGTTGACTTGGTTTCTCGATCACGATGGTATTCCGGTAAACGATAAGACAGAAGAATATGCCAGGAAAGAGAGAAACAGTCGCCGGACTTGCATATTGTCGCTCGCCCGATTAGCGAAGTATAGGGGTAGACCAGTGCGGAGATGGGGGCGAGGTCGGAGTGTGTTCAAGGATGCCGAACTACCAGGACAATCTGACAAACCGTTGACAGGAGGAGGCCTTTGAGAAAAGGTCACAAAGTATTGTTACAGGAGTTATAACCGGGCTCTGTGCGACAGGACCTTTGAAGTTGAAGCTGCAAAGTTGAAGATGGGACGATCGAGCACTTGCTCTGTTCATGTCAGGATCTGCCGATGTAACGTTTTTCTTCTATCTCGGCGATGGGGGGCGAGATAACATGCGGAGTAGACACTCAGTCGAGAGATGAACGATACTATTCTAGATATCCGTCCCATTGACACACAGATTAAGTGTAAGGCAGCCACTGCGGCTATGAGACTTAAGGCGATGGGAAAATGGATGGGAAATCATACCATAGCGGTAAAACCGAGGCGACGATAGGAAACCTAGAAGGAAAGGAAAAGGTTTCCTATCGTCGCCTCGATTTTACCGCTATGGTATGAGCTGCTCCCATTCTCAATCCATTTTCCCATCGGCTTAAGCCTCATAGCCGCAGTGGCTGTCTTACATTTAATCTGTGTGTCCATGGGACGGATATCTAGAATAGTCTCCAGTGCTCTAGTGGGCGTGGTCCTCATCGCCCCGCCTATGCCAAGACAACATGTTTTCTAAATCTGTTGTTAAGTGCTTATAATGCACTTTTTCCCCATAGCAGTCCACCAAACTACTGAGGCGTAAGTAAGTATTAGTTTAATCACGCCCCCATGGACCCAGTGGACTATCCTCAGATTCCGACCCCATTTCGAGCCTACGGTCCGTCTACATAGTGCTCAACAACTGTGAGCTGAATGTGACACTTTAAATTTTTTAAGATAAACTTTCGATATATTTTTATACCCATCACCATAGGATGGGGTATACTTATATAGTCATTCCATTTGTAACGCCTAGAAATATTCGCCTAAGACCCCATAAAGTATATATATTCTTGATCGTCTCGACGTTCTGAGTCGATCTAGCCACGTTCGTCCGTCCATCCGTCCGTCTGTCGAAATCACGATTGAGGTCGAACGCATAAAGCTAGCCGCTTGAAATTTTGCACAGGAACTTAAGATCGATGTAGGTCGTTTGGGGATTGCAAATGGTCCATATCGGTTCAGATTTAGATATAGCTCCCATATAAAGCGATATCCCGATTTGATTTCTTGAGCCCCTGGAAGCCGCAATTTTTTGTCCGATTTGGCTGAAATTTTGCATGTGGTGTTCTGCTATGACCTTCAACAACTGTGCCAAATACGGCCTATTTCAGTCTTTATCCTGATATAGCTCCCATGTAAACCGGTCTTCGATCATCCTTGTTCGGATTCTAGAGGCTCTAGTTTTTGCTGGTTTGACAGAAGTTTGGTATGTAGAATAAAATTATGCCCCACAGCAAAAATTATTTTGTATAAATTTTTAGCAGAATTTAGTCTTCTGCGAAGACAAAATTTGGCCCAAGCGACCTCCTCGGAATTATTTTTTATACCCACCACCGAAGGATGCGGGTATATTCCTTTTTTTTATTCCGTTTGCAACACATCGAAATAGCCATTTCCGCCTCTATACTTGATCGTCATAAAAATCAAGAACTAATTAGCCATGTCCGTCCGTCTGTTTGTTGAAATCACTCTACAGTCTTGAGCAAGTAACAAGTAAAAGCGTGCTATATTCGGCCGGGCCGAATCTTATAGGCAAAAAAGGGTAAAAGAAAAGATTTGCTCTGCTATTAGAGCGATATCAAGATATGGTCCGGTTTGCACCACAACTAAATTATATGTTGTAGACCTGTGTAAAATGTCAGCCAATTCGAATAAGAATTGCGCCCTTTGGGGGCTTAAGAAGAAAAATAGAGAGATCGATTTATATGGGAGTTGCATCGGGCTATAGACCGATTCAGAACATAATAATCACGTATGTTGATGGTCATGAGAGAATCCGTCGTACAAAATTTCAGGCAAATCGGATAATAATTGCGACCTCTAGAGGCTCAAGAAGTCAAGACCCCAGATCTGTTTATATGGCAGCTATATCAGGTTATAGACCGATTTGAACCATACTTGGCACCGTTGTTAGATATCATAACAAATCACGTCGTCCAAAATTTCATTCCAATCGGAGAAGAATTGCGCACTCTAGAGGCTCAAGAAGACAAGATACAAGATCGGTTTATATGAAGATATATCAGGTTATGGACCGATTTGAACCTTATGTGACACAGTTGTTGGATATCATAGGAAAACACGTCGTGCAAAATTTTATTCCAATCGGATAAGAATTGCGCACTCTAGAGGCTCGAGAAGTCAAGACCTAAGGTCGGTATAGCAGCTATGGCCCAAAACATGGACCGATATGGCCCATTTACAATCCCAACCGACCTAAACTAATAAGAAGTATTTGTGCGGCTAGCTTTACTCCTCCAGAAGTTAGCATGCTTTCGACAGACAGACGGACGGATGGATGGACATGGCTAGATTGACATAAAATGTCCCGAAGATCAAAAATATGTATACTTTATGAGGTCTCAGACGAATATTTCGCGAAGTTACAAACAGAATAACGAAATTAGTATACCCCCCATACTATGGTGAAGGGTATAAAAAGGCATTAAGTTCGGCTGGGCCGAACTTTGGATACCCACCACCTCGGATATATATGTAAGCCCCATTTCGTCACAATCCTGTGAAAATTGGATAACTTAAGGACCCAAATTCGGCATGGACATTGAAGAGTCTAATATATATGTCACTATTAAATTTTGTAGAACAAAATATTGTTATTTTTGGCAGATATATACAATTATAAACCGATCTGAACCATATTAAGGTTTTATGGGCTTCAGTCCTTTTATCGGCAGATCGGTCTATATGGCATCTGTATCTAAATATAATCCGATCAAAACCATATTAAGGTCGGATGTTAGTAGGTCTTAGCCTACTCACTGTTTCAAATTTTACCGAAATCTGGTAACAAATAAAGTTTTTATTGGCTTTAGACCCCCTTTTCGGCAGATCGGTCTATATGTCATCTATAGCGACCTGAACCATATTTATGTCGGTTGTCGGAAGGCTAAAAATAACCTACTGTTTTAAATGTTAGTGAAATCGGATAAAAAATAAAGCTTTTATGACCTTCAGACCCTTTATCGGGAGATCGGTCTATATGGCAGCTATATCTTAATATAGTCCGATATAAACCATGTTTGGTTCAGATCTCGGGAGGCTTAAAATAACCTACTGTTGTAATTTTCAGCGATATCGTGTAATAAATAAAGCTCTAAAGGCCATATTAGACTCTTTATCGGGAGATCGGTCTATATGGTAGCTATATCTAAATATAGTCCGATCTGAACCATAATTGGGTCAGTTGTCGGGAAGCCTTAAACTACTCAATGTTTCAAATTTCAGCGAAATCGGATGAAAAAAAAGATTTTATGGGCATTAGGCTCTTTATCGGAAAATCGGTGTATATAGCAGATATATCCAAATATGGTCCGATTTGGCCCGTTCAAGAACTTAACCAGCGTGCATTAAAAAGACGTATCTGTGCCAAATTTCAGCTCAATATCTCAGTTTTTGAAGGCTTTAGAGTGATTACAACAGACGGACGGGCGGACAGGCGATCAGACGAATAGACGGACAGATACATGGATATCGTTAAATCGTCTTAGAATTTTATGACGATCCGAAATTGATATTTCGATGTGCTGCAAACGGAATGACTAAGTGAATATACCCCCTATCCTACGGTGGTGGGTATAAAAATAGAGATATTGAGGTGAAACATTGCACAGATTCAAACATTTGCAATATTTTTATCCATTTGTCCACATTGTGGTGGGGTCCAAGACCAACATTTCGATGTGTTACAAACGGAATGACGAAGTTAGTATATCCACATCCTATGGTGGAAGGTATATAAACAAATGATTGCCAATTTAAAGTAACGTTTTAAATTTTAGTTTGGAAATGTAAATGCAATGTAAATTTAGCTGTAATTTAGCATTAGTTTTCACATTTCCAACTTTTGAAGATAAACTAATTGAGTGCAAGCAATTAGCAGTAGTCAGTATATTATTTATTCACATTTCGCACAGAAACTTTCCCTTCCTATGTTGGTAATGAAAATGGAAAAAATATCTAAAGCGTTTTTTTCCTCTTGCATCGCTTAAAAATTGGTATGTATATATTTTTTTATAATTATCTTGCTGACTGAATCAACAGTTCGCATACATTGAGAGAGTTGCTTTTTCTTTTATTCCATAAATTCCGTAGAAAATCAATGTTGGCCTCACCAGACGCAAATAATTGTTTTGTGGTTTTCTTGTTCTCTGTTTGCTTAGCTCACTCCGTTTGCCAATGAAATGATGTTTCAATTAATTGCATTCATTTTTATTAAAACTAACCAAACTCCAATTAAGTCAATAAACCCTCAATTCCCATGCTCACACTCACCATCACATGCAACCACAATGTGGCAGACATATAAATGAAAACTAAATTCCATTATACAGGGTGGCTGATGAATATTGCTACAATGATGAATATTGCTACATTTTTTTTTCGGTGTATGGAATACATTTTTCTTTTATTCATGTTAAATTAAATTATTAAATTAATTATTAAATTATTATTAATTAAATTAATTAATTAATTAATTAAATTAATTATTAAATTATTATTATTAAATAGAAAAAAAGTTATTACATTTTTTTTTGGTAGCGGCTTTCATCAGCCACCCTGTATATGGATATGGATGTGTGGGTAGCTAGCAACTAGTTACCTATCCACCACCACCTACTATCTACCAATGCTGGAGAGGATATTGAAAAATTGTGGTATAAAAAAATTAAAATAATACAACAAGATTGGCAGTGGCAGTGGCAGTGGCAGGAGCGGTGAAAATGTTTTGGCATGCCATAGCAGCAGCCAGGGCAGTAATAAAACTAAAATTTTAATGGAATTTTTGATTACTGCCAGACAGTTGAAAAAATTAAAAAGTTTTTCACTACCTCCGTTTCTGTGGCCGGGGAGGGGCAATCATGAAAAACACACAACGGCACATTAAATACTTCTCAAATATTCATCACATGAGGTTAGCCCCATTCCATATCAGCCTTTTCAACAATTTAGTTGCTAACATTTCTTCCACCTCAAACTTTGGAAGAATTTTTAAAACAATTGCCCTCTTACTATGATACAACTACTCACTCAAATGTGAAAAGGTAGAGAAAGCTTATGTTCTTTGTTAGTGGATGGTTGAGTTGAGGGGGGTGGGATTGTGAGATTTTGTGAGGAGTAAGTTTTCATTGCCAGAAAGTTCTTAATTGTTTTAAGGTATTGTTGTGGCTTTCCATCATCGCCAACATCCCGTCATCATTGTCAGATATGGGTTCATCATTACCTTGGAAGATTTCCTATAAGATTTGTGGCAATGCACATTGGTTAATATTAAAAACTATAATTTTTCATACGAAATTTCATTCATAATTTAAGCTATGAAAATTCAATTTAAATTCCCCCGAAAATTGTGTAAAAGACTTGAAGACTTCATGTTGATACTTTCTGTCCGATGTTCAAGATTTTGCAACAATGATAAGGGATCTCTTGTATATAGCCGAGTCCGAATGGCGTGCATCTAAGCCGTTTATCGACCTACGACTTTAAAACAGGAGATCGTCCTATATGTCAGCTATATCTAAATGTGGCTACAACTCGCTTTTTGAATAATTTAGAGACCACCACGCCAAAAAAGCCCCAAGAGGACACTTTTAGTGCTTTGGGCAATAAGGGTATCAAATGAAAGGTACTTAAAATCTGACACAAAATTTTATTTTTTGGTGTCTGAAGACCCTCCCCTCCCTCCGCACAGCAGGACAAATTTACCGATTGGGACAATTTGGATATCAAATGAAAGCTTTTTAAAGGTAGAGTCCAATGCTGATATAAACATTTATTCCTTGGTGTCTGAGACGCTTACACACCCCTAAAACCACTCAACATTACATATTTACCAATTAGGACAATATAGGTATTAAACGAAAGATATTTGGAAGCTGAGTTCTCATGTGTTATAAGAATTTGGTTCAAGTTATCTACAGGGCCTCTCCAACACCAAAAACCCCAAAACGGGCATAAATGTCCAACGTCACAAAATGGGTACCGAATGAAAGGTCTTTGGGAGTTGACTATGAATCTGGTATACATAGTCTGGGACCGGGCCACCCACTAAATATCCTTTAATTGGACGTGTAGTTCGATCGGGATAATATGTCAATTAAATGAAAGGTCTATGACAGTGTATTTCGAATCTAATGTTGGAATAAGGATTCAAGAATCTAGGTCACGTCCTACCTTTCCGCAGGACAAGAAGACTCAAATTAATTGTCGTTTGGTTCTTAGCTTCGGGGGGACCGACCCTCTCCTCCCAATATATACAACGCACAACTGTCATGTAGGATAGCCGAGAATATATTGTACTCAAAACAAGTAAAAAGGCGTTAAGTTCGGCCGGGCCGAACTTTGGATACTCACCACCTCGGCTATATATGTAAACCACCTTTCATCGAAATTCGGTAAAAATTTCATAACTTATGTTCCATATCAGTTATATCAAAATTCGTTCCGATTTGGACCAAATACTAATAAGTACAGTAGCTATATCTAAAACTAAGCCGATCTGAACCACATACGACACGGATGTCGAAAAGCCTAACATAAGACTGTGTCCAATTTCAGTGAAATCAGATTATAAATGCGCCTTTTATGGGGCCAAGATTTTAAATCGAGATATCGGTCTATATGGCAGCTATATCCTAATCTGGACCGATTTGGACCAAGTTGCATAAAAATGTCGAAGAGCCTAACTCAAAGCACTATCCCAAATTTCAGCGAAATCGGACAATAAATGCCTCTTTTATGGGCACAAACCCTTAAATCGAGAGATCAGTCTATATGGCAGATATATTAAAATCTGCACCGATCTGCGCAAAATCGAAGAAGGACGTCGAAGAGCCTTACTAAACTCACTGTCTCAAATTTCAGCGACATCGGACAATAAATGTGTCTTTTATGGCCCCAAAACCCAAAACCTAGATATCGGTCTATATGGCAGCATTATCCAAATCTGGACAGATCTGTGCGATATTGCAAAAGTATGTCTAGGGGCTTAACTTAACTCACTGTCCCGAATTTCGGCGACATCGGACTATAAATGAGCATTTAATGGGCCCAAAATCTTAAATCAAGAAATCGGTCTATATGGCAGCTATATCCAAATCTGGACCGATTTGGACCAAATTGAAGAAATATGTCGAAGGCCCTTAAACAACTCACTGTCCCAAATTTCAGCAAAATCGGATAATAAATGTGGCTTTTATGGGCTTAAGACCCTAAATGGGAGGATCGGTCTATATGGCAGCTATATCCAAATCTGGACCGATCTGGGCCAAATTGACAAAGCATGTCGAAAGGCCTAACACAATTCACTGCCCCGAATTTCATCAAAATCGGATAATAAATATGGCTTCTGTGGGCCTAAGACCCTAAATCGGAGGATCGGCCTATATGGCAGCTATATCCAAATCTGGACCGATCTGGTCCAAACTAACGAAGGAAGTCGAAGGGCCTAACACAACTCACTTTCCCAAATTTTGGCAAAATCGGATAATAAATGTGGCTTTTATGGGCCAAAGACCCTAAATCGGCGCATCGGTCTATATGGGGACTATATCAAGATATAGTCCGATATAGCCCATCTTCGAACTTAACCTGCTTATGGACAAAGAAAGAATCTGTGCGAAATTTCAACTCAATATCTCTATTTTTAAAGACTGTAGCGTGATTTCAACAGACAGACGGACAGACGGATAAAGATCATTAGTCATTGGTAGTAGAGTACAATGTTTACCCTCAAATTGGGAAGGACACAGTAGGACCTGAGGATCTTTAAGAATGTGGTATCCCAAGTGGTCGCTTTGAAATATCATGTAGATAATCAATACAAGAAAATTTATTAGTGTGAATCTGAACAAGACCCGTAGCTTGAATATCTTGATATCCACCTTCAAAATGCTTGACATTATGGGGCTCAAACAAAATCGTGCTCTAGTAAGATGCTGATATTACTTCAGGGCCGCCTCTAAACTCTCTTAAAACGTCTCACCCCATAAACTCCCCCTAAACCAATGGCAATTGGGGCTCAAATAAAAAGAATTTGAAGGTAAAGCATGATGCAGATATTTTTTCAGGGCTAAGTACGTGGGTTGCCGCCCCACCCTGCATACCCCTCAAACTGTGGATTATGGCAAAAGGGGACTCAAATCTGTATCTGTTTCATGGCCAAGTGTTTCAGGGACGTCTCACCTCATAAACTATCCCTAAACCAAACATAGCTCCAATGTGGTTTTTGAGAGTGAAGTATGAATCAGATATCCACTTTCGGGGAAAATGTTTTAGCTACTCCAATCCTCCACCAAATCCAAGAGAATGAAGTAGATCTAACATCCAAACTTTAAATGGGCGGACCCTCCCCTTGCCCTATTTTCCATAACGCCGGATTTCAGAAATAGGTGGAGAGATTTAGACAAAATTTGGCTTGTTTATAACAACTTAAATACAGAAATTTGTATCTTTATTTAGGGTGGGATATTTAGGGGGCCGCCCCACATCCAAAGCCAGCCAAATGGAATATAAACCAATAATGACAATATGGGCCTCAAATGAAAGGTATTTGAGACTAGAGCACGAATCTGATATATGGGGATCTGACTCACCTAAAAACACACCCATACAGGACAAAACTGAGACAATGTAACCATTTCCGCCCGCCCGTCCGCCTGTCTGTTGATATCACGCTACACTCTTTAAAAAAGAAGATAATGAGCTAAAATTTTACTCAGGTTCTTTCTCTGTCCATAGGCAGTTTAAGTTCGAAGTTCGGTTATATCGGAGATCGGTTTATATGGGAGCTATATCAGGTTATAGACCGATTTCGACAGTAGTAAGCACAGTTATTGGAAGTCTCAACAGAACACTACATGCAAAATTTCAGTCATATCGGACAAAAATTGAGGCTTTAAAGTCCTCGGGAGATTGGTTTATATGGGAACTATATCAGGTTATAGACCGATTTACACCGTACTTGGTAAATTTATTGGAAGTCATAGCAGAACACTACTTGCAAAATTTCAGCCAAATCGGGAAAAATTGCGGTTTCTAAGGTTTTAAGAACCATTATATCGAATCTGTACTCCCAGAAAATTTAGTTAGCTGATATCAGTAAACACTGTCTGCTGACCTTAAATCAAACTGAGATTGACCCAATATGGATATGGTTGAGTGGTAATAAAATACGGTAATGAATATCCATGGTAGTGGGTATCCAAAGTTCGATACGGCCAAACTTAATGCGCTTTTACTTTTAAAAGTGTCATGTCATCCTCTAAACAGATCTTTACCATACCAGTACCCTATACGTCAGCACTGGTGTCGCAATAACAATGTACATCCTATAAGTCAACTTCGGATGAACTCCCCACTTTGTACCGAACACCTTTCTGCTAGAGTAAAACCGCACAATGCCTTCCGGCTTCTGTAATCCGTATTCTTTATCCAAAATTGTGAGCTATATCTAAATCTGGTCCGATATTATTACAACTTTCCTTACGTATTGGGATGGCAAAAAATCACCAAAGTGTTGGTGTAGGGTATAAAAAATCAAAGTCTGGAATCTCGTGCTACAAAAAAAAAAAAAAAAACCCAAAATGTTTTGCCATAAAACGACACTAAGTCCGTTTATGTCTACTATTATATTCCCATTCTGTTAGCCGCGAAAGCAGGGCAATGACATAGGGAATGCTATATCGCCATATCATCTTCCTCGCATGTCCTTTACATGTGGACATTTGCCGCACCTATTCTGCATAGATCTGCCCGTAGTCCAATGTGTACCGTTATGATACCGAAAGCTATACTGACCTCCTTTTTACGACCTTACAGTAATGGCCTAATGTTCCGTTCCTCATTTTCATGATCCGGATCTCCAATTAAAATTTCTTCGTCCTACCGACCGTTTCGCAGTTCCATAGGGTCACCCCCGTCGATCTACGTAGCCCTGAGAGGCTTTGAATTAACCAAATTTATTGACGGCAGTCCTCTGGTCTTCACTGTATTCTTCTATGTACAAGTATTGATCTAATCACACTCCTGCAGTTCGAGTAGACAATTAAGGATTTTGTGAGTAGCACGGAAATCCTAACTTAAAATTTTCTTTTTCGAGTGATTTTTTAGTTTTTAGAGCGCACAACAAGCCAATTACTGGCTTAGGTGTATGTCCATAGTGGCATTGGGCGGATTAATATCTGCACCCTCTTTTTAAACTAACCTATGGTCCAAAGAATTCAAATCGGGTATTCGATTTGTATGGGAGCTATCTAAATCTATCTATCTATCTAAATCGGAACCGATATGACCCATTTGCAATCCCCAACAACCTATATTAATAATAAGTTTCTGTGCAAAATTTCAAGCGGCTAGCTTTACGCGTTCGATAGCTATGGTGATTTCGACAGACGGACGGACAACGATCAAGATTGTATATACTTTATGGAGTCTTAGTCGAATATTTCGAGGTGTTACAAAAGGAATGACTAGACTAATATACCACCATTCTGTGGTAGTATTATAATCTAGTTATATATTTGTTATGGGAGCTATATCTAACTCTGATCCGATTCGTTCGTCCTTGGACTAAAAAAACGACGTGTGCAAAATTTTACGACACTAGGATAATACATGCGATCTGAACCTCGACACACAGACGGACGAACAGACGGACATAGCTAAATCGATTCAGGAAGTGATGCTAAGCCGATTCATATACATATCAATGGGTCTAGCTCTTTTTTGCTTTGCAAACAAATGCACAAAGTTATAATACCCTGTACCACAGTGGTGGTGTAGGGTATAAAAAATCTAAGTCTGGAATTCCGTGCTACTAACGAAATAAGAAAATGTTTTTCATACTACGCCCATATGTCCCTTTATGTCTGCTATTGTATTCCCACCTGATGACATAGGAAATGCTCCATCGCCTTATCATCTTCCCCGCATGCCGTGCACATGTCGTCATTTTCCGCACCTATTCTGCATATGTGAGCTCGTAGCCCTATGTGTACCGTAATGATACCAAAAAAGCAATACTAACTTCCTTCTTAATTCCTTTCAGTAATAGCCTCGTTCTCTTACGAACCTCATAGAATTTTTGCCGTCCTAACGACTGTTTCGCTGTTCCACAATGAAGCATGCGCTTTCGTCGCCCACTCCCTTAAGTCGGACTGCGTCGACCCGAAAGGCTTTGGGTTAACCAAGTTTATTGACGGTATTCCTCTGGCCTTCACCGCCAAATCGTCTGTCTTTTCATTCTCCCTTACTCCGTTATGGCCCGACATCCAAACGATGGGGATTTTGCCATCCTCAAAGAAGGCGTTAATCTCCATTCCAAGATTGCTCGTGATCTTACCGTTCTGGTTGCTATTGCCCTCATGGTCATTTGAGTGACCGTAAAGGTGGCCAAAGGAGTCCATTGTAGCTCAGAGGTTAGTGTGTCCGCCTATGACGCTGAACGACTGGCCTCGAACCTGCCAAGAAGATCAGACAAAATTTTCAGCGTTTGTTATCCCCTGCTAATGCTGGCGATTTTTGTGAGGTACTATGCCATGTTAAAACTTCTCCCCAAAGAGGTGTCGCACTGCCGTTCGGACTCGGCTATAAAATGGAGGCCCCTTACCAATGAGCCTACAATTTTTATCGGATAGCACTCAGTGATAGGTGATAAGTTTACCCCATTTATTTATTGGAATGTTCATGGGCAAATTTGCAAGGATGTTTACACTCGACGCCCTTGCGTTAGCGCTACACCACCTCACGCATGCAGTAATCGCCCGTATCTCTGCCTGCAGGACGGTATTAATATCAGACAGTCGAAAACAGATTTCAGTTCTTGGGTTCTCAATGTAGACACCCAGGCCCAGACAGTCGAAAACAGATCTCAGTCCTTGGGTTCTCAATGTAGACCCCCAGGCCCACTCTGTCCTCTAGCTAAATTTTTATCGGATAGCACTCAGTGATATGTGAGAAGTTTGTCCCATTTCTTTAATGAAATGTTCATGGGAAAATTTGCAAGAATGTTTACACTTACGCCCTTGCGTTAGCGCTACACCACCTCACGCATGCAGTAATCGCCCGTATCTCTGCCTGCAGGACGGTATTAATATCAGACAGTTGAAAACAGATCTCAGTTCTTGGGTTCTCAATGTAGACCCCCAGGCCCAGACAGTCGAAAATAGATCTCAGTCCTTGGGTTCTCAATGTAGACCCCCAGGCCCACTCTGTCCTCTAGCTAAATTTTTATCGGATAGCACTCAGTAATATGTGAGAAGTTTGTCCCATTTCTTTAATGAAATGTTCATGGGAATATTTGCAAGGATGTTTACACTTACGCCCTTGCGTTAGCGCTACACCACCTCACGCATGCAGTAATCGCCCGTATCTCTGCCTGCAGGACCGTATTATTATCAGACAGTCGAAAACAGTTCTCAGTTCTTGGGTTCTCAATGTAGACCCCCAGGCCCAGACAGTCGAAAACAGATTTCAGTCCTTGGGACTCAATGTAGACCCCCAGGCGTACTCTGTCCTCTAGCTATGATCCATCCATTCATACTACACGAACTACCAGATGCCAATACCAGAGTTCCGTCAATCCTAGACTGTGCCGCTAGAAGCAACTATGCAATCTCGACCATAAGTATCGTCCCAGGCATTGGATTGGATTCCTCTTTCATTCCTTCCAGGTTTCCTATAGTCGCCTCGTCTATACCGCCATGGTGTGGCCTGCTCCTATCCACTATCCATTCTGCCATTGCCTTAAGTCTCATAGCCTCAATGGCTGCCTCTGTATGTTTATGGGTCGAATATCTAGAACAGTCTCCAGTGCCCTTTTATCCTTACCTTGCTCCACCAAACTACTGAGGCGCAATACTAACGGTCTAATCCCGATTTTGTAGTGCCAGTGGACTATCCTTGGATTCAGGCCCCATTTCGATGCTACGGCCTGTCTAAACAGTTCCTAGCATATGTGAGCCTTCTCCGAATTCCATATTTTTGCTTTCAGTAGTCTTTAGGTGTTCTAGTATTAGGCATCGTATTCTTGTTATACCACTGTGCAAATGGATCCTTGTACCATTGGTATATATGTGTTGTTGCTAAGTACTTGTGTACATGACTTGAAAATGATTTTCCTAATTTTTATGGCAAACTATTTGTAATTTTCAAAACTGAGGTTTTCTATAGAGCGACAGACGGACATACATTCACTGCTTAAAGTTCACATTTTTATGCATGCATTGGAGAGCTGTCGCTATTGTCAGACAAATAATGTTGGAGTTTTAAGTAGATTTGTTTATGGTTGATTTTTTGATTTCATGTTTGTCATGATTTAAGTAGTTTCCTCAAAAGTTTCCGATATTCTTGAGATTTGTTTTTCTTGTCATTTAAGTGTCTATCATTTTCATCGTATCCATCTTGCCATCGTTGTTTTCGTTTGGTATGGTTTATTGGCAAAGTTTTTGTGGTTATAAGAAAAGTTTTTCTTTTTAAACATGCTTTTGCAATAAACAAACCAAAACTCATTGAAGAATTATGCACGGCAACTGTAAATTGGGTAAATGAGGGCGGAAGCCCTAGTCGGAGTATGAGGTTTTGGTTGATGAACAAGAACTATGGAACAATTCTTAAAAATAATGGGGTATAGTCTATTGAATTGCCGTAAATAATTTCATTGCTTTATTTATAATGGAGAACATATTTAGATTTGAAAACTAATTTTTTGAATGAGAGAAGACAAGAATTTATATGGTCGCGGTCCAGAAATTATAAATCTAAAAGTTGTAACCAGGATGCCGTTTTGTAGGGGTTTTTGAAGTGATTACTGAAGCGCCATGTGTGTTACAGGCAAAAATTTCTGATAGTTGAGTTGGCGGCGTGCTTGTATTCCCATTCGTGGTCATGGATTCGTTTCCCACTGAGGCTTTAATCTGTTTGAAATGGGAAACACAGTGCACAAAAAAAAAAACGCTGCCATTCAAACCTAATCTTAACTAATATTCCCATAAATGGGTACACCCCTTATAAAAGTTTATTTCACACAGAGACCTGGTTGCATATCTATGTAGTAATGTTGTGTTCCAAAGACGAAAATACCTGGACACATGTTGGGTTTTCTACAGAGAAGAACAAGAACGGAAAGGGAGTATTCTTCAACTACGAAGGGCAATACGTTGAGCTGGTACAATTAGTGTATAAACCGACACATATAGCGTGTATTCAAGGGCACCAAAATAACAAGTTAATATTCTTGCATCTCTTGGTAATTCCGATCACTGCATTGTTTCAGCATCTTTTTGTTATTCTTTTCCCCATACTGCTTCCTCCCCTGTGTTAAGTATGGTGCAAAACGGTCAATAAACTGGTATAGCTGCCATATAAACCGATCTTGGGTCTTGACTTCTTGACCCTCTAGAGGGCGCAATTCTTGTCCGATTGGAATGAAATTTTGCACGACGTGTTTTGTTATGATATCCAACAACTGTGCTAAGTATGAATTAATTCAGTGCATAACCTGATATAGCTGCCATATAAACCGATCTGGGATCTTGACTTCCTGAGCCTGTAGAGGTCGCAATTATTATCCGAACTGCCTGAAATTTTGTACGACGGATCCTCTCATGACCATCAACATACGTGTTTATTGGTCTGAATCGGTCTATAGCCCGATACAGCTCCCATATAAATCGATCTCTCTATTTTACTTCTTGAGCCCCCAAAGGGCGCAATTCTTATTCGAATTGGCTGGCATTTTACACAGGTCTCCAACATATAATTTAATTGTGGTCTAAACCGGATCATATCTAGATATCGCTCTAATAGCGGAGCAAATCTTTTCTTACATCATTTTTTGCCTAAGAAGAGATATCGGGAAAAGAACTCGACAAATGCGCTCCATGGTGGAGGATATATAAGATTCGGCTCTGACGAACTTAGCATTAGATTTTTAAATTTTACAATTTTTGTTTGTTTCTCTTTCGAGACGAGCTCAATGATCGGAGACGCGTTTTGTCTTTAGTTAGAAGACCTTTCAACCACATTATGTGTGATGGCTTCTAGGGCCGTGCGCTAGTATATTGTATTTGAATCGTATTAATTGCGAAAATGCCTCTATGATACAATTACCACATTAGCCGCGCTCGACAAGCCTGTCCAATGCATGAGTTTTTTTGTAATGACTGGCCTTTTTTCTGAGCTTTGCCAAATTTTGTTCATTTTTAAGTTTTTTCCCAATTCAAGTTTAAGCTCCATGATAAGGCACCTCCTTTTTATAGTCGACACCGAAGGCGTGCCGCATAGCGACACCTCTTCGGGTAGAAGTTTTTACATGGCAGAGTAACGCACAAATGCCTTATTAGGAGGGGATAATAACTGGTTTAAAAGGTTATTAAGAATCTTGTCGTAAAAAGAACGATGGGCCTTGATGGTATATTAACACTTGTCTTGAGCAAGCGTTCTTTGACGCTCGCCCGTCCATTACGCAATCTTTTCAAAATTGCTTACCGCCCAGCAGTTTTCCCGGTGCGTTGAAAGGTTGCTTTCAGTCGTTCCACAAGAAGGGTGAGGCGAACAAGCCTGTCATTTACCGGCCAATTGCGATATGCTGCTCTCTCTCCAAGGTTATTGAGAGCATGGTCTGGCACCGGCTTTTCTATACTCACCACCATAGCATAAGGATTTACTAATCTAGTCATTCCGTTCGTAACACCTCGATATATTGATATGCGACCCTATAAAGTATGTATACTCTGGATCCTTTCGACATTCTGATTCGATCTAGCCATGTTCGTCCATCCGTCTGTCGAAATCATGATAGAGGTTGAATATGTAAAGCTAGCTGTTTGAAATTTTGCACAACTACTAAATATCGATGTAGGTCGTTGGGGATTGCAAATGGGCCTTATCGGTTCAGATTTGTATATAGCTCCCATATAAACCGATCTGCCGATTGGACTTCTTGAGCCCCTGGAAAGTGCAATTTTTAGTCCGATTATCGATGTAGGTCGTTGGGAATTGCAAATCGGACATATCGGTTCAGATTTGTATATAGCTACCATATAAACCGATCTCCCGATTTAACTTCTTGAGCCTCTGGAAGCCGCCATTTTCATTCGATTTGGCAGAAATTTTGCACATATCATTCTGCTATTACCTCCACTATTTGTGCCAAGTTTGGTCGATCAAGAACCAGATGTGGCTCCCATATAAACCGATCTCTGATTTGAATTCTTGAGCCCCTGGAAGTCGCAATTTTCATCCGATTTGGCTGAAATTTTGCACATAGTGTTTTGTTATGTTTTACAACAACTGCGTTTAGTACGGTCTAAATCGGTGAAGAACCTGATATAGCTCCCAAATAAACCGACCTCCCAATTTGATTTCTCCAGCCCATGGAAACCGCAACTTTTGTCCTATTTGGCTGAAATTTTGCACATGGCTTTCTGTTTTGATTTTGAACAAATTTGTTAAGTACAGTCAAAATCAGTCAAGAACCTGATATAGCTCCCATATAAACCGATCTCCCGATTTGAATTCTTGAGCTGTAGTTTTCATCCGATTTGGCTGAAATTTTGCACTCAGTGTTCTGTTATGACTTTCAAAAACTGTGCTAAGGTCCAAATCGGTCAAGAACCTGATATAGCTCCCATATAAACCGATCTTCCGATTCGACTTCTTGAGCCTTTACAAGCCGCGATTTAGCTGAAATTATTTTATGACTCTCAACAACTGTGCCAAGTGCGGTTTACATCGGTCTATAACCAGATATTGCTCCCATATTGTAGCAGAATCCATGGTGGTGGGCTCCCAAGATTCGGCCCAGCCGAACTTAGCACGCTTTTACCAGTTTTTCTTAAATTGTCGCTTTAGGTGTCGTTGACGTTGATGGCTTCCTTCAAAATTTACTACTCCCTCTTCCCGCTCCAATTTCCATTCGCCAATGCAATGCATTACATTCATAGGACATCCCCTGCGTGTTGGTTAAAAAAAGGAAATTCTTTTTTACTGTGGGCCTGTGTTCTTGTTTATGTATACAAAAACACATGTCAATGGTTTTAGGAAATACTATACCAATGTGTGAGTGCGCCTATCATTGGTTCATATGTTGGCCACGACAAAATAATCCACATTGCCAAAGTCAATTATACTCTATGGCAAATTTCATCACACGCCACTGTAATCTATGACCATTGCTTCCACGAAAGAAGCCATACTTCTAGCTGTCTATCACAGGAATTTCACATTGAAGTGTATGGCAATGGTAAAAACTTCAAATGACCACAATTATAACAAATGTGTTTTATTTTTGCAAAATGTTTTTCGTTTTGTTGCCCTCCAGAGACATTATCCAGACAATGCAAACGATAAGGCCACAAACTCACGAGTATTAGTACTAGTTCAGTGTGGGGTGTCTGCAAAAGTTACCCAAACCAAATACCTGAAAAATGCCACGAGCTTGACAGCAAGGTATAGTGGTTCAACCATTACCAGTCCGGACATGTGCAATGCCAAAAACAACAAAAACACGGAAGGAGAGAGAAAAAAACCAAAACATTCGTCCAAAAATCAAAAGACGACAGTCCAGTCATAGACAGAGACATGTTGTCCCTGGGACAACAACGGACATGAGCAAACAACAAGGACAATAGGAAAAAGTAATAATTAACATGATTATACAGCCGCAACGCCCCTCTTCATGTTAATGGAAACACACTTGCATGTGCAAGTGTAGGAGGAGAAGTTGGCGGCAACGATGGTGGTGCCATTACAACTACAGTAAATGACTTTTACATTTTGAATATGTCACATTTGAACTTAAGTGAAAAGTACCACCTTCGGATATTAAATTTTAAAGTAGTTGCTACAATAGTCGACAAAAAGTTGTCAGCTGGAATTTAATGTAATAATAACCTTCATTATAGGTGTACCGTTTCTAACACCTTGAATTATTGATCTAGATCCAAACACAGTCTGATGAATATTAGTAGTCAATTTTGTTGCTATTGCAGCAGTAGTTCTGAAATTTCTGAACAGCATGCTTACTGCTGTATGAAGGGTATGTTAGATGAAACAAGTAAAAGCGTGCTAAGTTCGGCCGGGCCGAATCTTATATACCCTCCAGCATGGATTGCATTTGTCGAGCTGTTGCCACGGTCTCTCTTTTTAGGCAAACAAAGGTTTAGAGAAAATAATTGCTATGATATTGGAACAATATCAAGTTATGGTTCATTTCGGACAATAATTGAACTGAATATTGAACAAAGTAGAAGTCAATGTGTAAAATTTCAGCCAATTCGAGTAAGAATTGCGCCCCTTAGGGGCTAAAGAAGTAAAATAGGGAGTTCGGTTTATAGGGGAGCTGCGTTAGCCCATAAACAGATTCATGCCATGGTCAAAGGAGAAGCCGTTGTACACAATTTCAGCCAAATCGGATGAGAATTACGCCCTCTCGAGGCTCAAGAAGTCAAGATCCAAGATCGGTTAATATGGCAGATATATCAGGTTATGAACCGATTTGAACTATTCTTAGCACAGTTGTTGAAAGTCACAACAAAACACCCTATGCTAAGTTTCAGCGAAATCGGATAATAATTTCTTCCTCTAGAGGCTCAAGAAGTCAAGACCCAGATCGGTTTATATGGCAGCTATATCAGGTTATGGACCGATTTCAACCATACTCTGCACAGTTGTTGGAAGTCACAATAAAACACCTCATGCAAAATTTCAGCCAAATCGGAGAAGTCCAGAACCCAGATCGCTTTATATGGCAGCCATATCAGGTTATGGACCGATTTGAACTATTCTTAGCGTAGTTGTTGAAAGTCACAACAAAACACGTCATGAAATATTTCAGCCAAATTTTATAATAATTGCGTCCTGTAGAGGCTCAAGAAGTCAAGACCCCAGATCGGTTTATATGGCAGCTATATCAGGTTATGGACCGATTTGAACCATTCTTAATACAGTTGTTGGAAGTCATAACGAAACACGTCATACAATATTTCAGCCAAATCGGATAATAATTGCGTCCTCCAGAGACTCAAGAAGTCAAGATCCCAGATCGGTTTATATGGCAGCTATATCGAATAATTCGTGAACCGATATAGCCCATCTACAATACCAAACGATCAACACAAATCAGAAGTATCGAAAGTTAGCGTGCTTTCGTCGGACAGACGGACGGACATGGCTAGATCGACATAAAATGCCACGAGGATCAAGAATATACTTTTTGGGGTCTTAGACGAATATTTCGAGGAGTTACAAACAGAATGACGAAATTATTATACCCCCATCCTATTGTGGAGGGTATAGAAATAAAATACAAATGTAAAATGTGTGTCTCAGTGGATGTTTATAATCACCACTAAATATCCACCCACCACCGAAGGATGGGGTTATATTCATTTTATCATTCCGTTTGCAACACACTGAAGTGTCCATCTTCGACCCTATAAAGTATATATATTCTTGATCAGCGTAAAAATCTAAGAAGAAGAACCAGCCATATCCGTCCGTCTGTTCGTTGAAATCACGATACAGTCCTTAAAAATGGAGATATTGAGCTGAAACTTTGCACAGATTCTTTTTTTGTCCATCAGCAGGTAAAGTTCGGAGATGGGCTATATCGGACTATGTCATGATATAGTCCCCATAAAGACCGATGCCCCGATTTATGGTCTAAGACCCATCAAAGGCGCATTTATTGTGCTATGCCGCCGAAATTTGGGGCAATGAATTGTGTTAGGCCCTTCAACATCCTTTTTCAATTTGGCCCAGATCGGTTCAGATTTGGATTTAGCTGCCATATAGACCGATCTCTCGATTTGAAGCTTTAGGCCCATAAAAGGCGCATTTATTGCCCGATGACGCCCAAGTTTGGGGCAATGAATTGTGTTAGGCCCTTCAATATCCTTTTTCAATTTGGCCCACATCGGTTCAGATTTGGATATGGCTGTATATATAGATTTGGATATGGCTGTATATATAATTTGGGACAGTGAGTTGAGTTATTAACGTCGACATCTTTCTGCAATAGGGCCCAGATTGGTTCAGATTTGGATATAGCTCCATATAGACCGATCTCTCGATTTAAGGTTTTGGGCCCATAAAAGGTGCTTTTATTGTCCGACGTCGTCGAAATTTGGGACAGTGAGTTGTGTTAGAACCTTCGACATATTTCAGTAATTTTTCCAGATCGGTCCAGACTTAAATATTGCTGCCGTATTGGCACAGTGAGTTGTGTTGGGCCCTTCGACATCCTTATTCAATTTTAGCAAATCGGTCCTGCTTCCATATACACCGATCTCTCGATTTAAGGTTTTGGGTTCATAAAAGGCGCATTATTTATTATCCGATGTCGCCGAAATTTGGGACCGGGAGTTGTGTTGGCCCCTTCGACATCTTTATTCAATTTGGCCCAAATCGGTCCAGATTTGGATATAGCTGCCATAGGAGCATTTATTATCCGATGCCGCCAAAAAGACCAATATCCGTATCGAATTTGGTCCAAATCGGACCATATTTCGATGAAGCTGCTATGGGGACATAAATTACGATTTTTTCACCGGATTATGACAAAAGGTGGTTTACATATATACCCGAGGTGGTTGGTATCCAAAGTTGGGCCCGGCCGAACTTAATGAAGGATCTAACACAACTAACTGTTCTAAATTTCAGCAAAATCGGATAATATACTTGCATATCAATATTTTGAGGTGTTACAAACGGAATGACTAGATTAGTATACACCCATCCTATGGTGGTGGGTATAACAAGTAAAAGCGTGCTAAGTTCGATCGGCCGAATCTTGGGAACCCACCACCATGAATCGCTTTAATCAAGTTCTTTGCCCGGTTTATCTTTATAGGCAAACAATGGATAAAATTTGCTATGCTATAGGAGCGATATCGGGTTATGGACTGATTCTGGAAGTGCAAACGCGAAATAGGATTATATGGAAGCTATATGAGGTTATTGACAAATTCAGCCCATACTGGGCAGGTACATTAGGTCATAGGAGAAGACATTGTGCAAAATTTCAGCCTAATCGGACAATAATTTCGCCTTTTAGAGGCTCAAGAAGTCAAATCGACTGATCGCTTTATATGGCAGCTATATCAGATTATGAACCGATTTAAATCACACTTAGCACAGTTGTTGAAAGTCAAAACATAGCTCCTTGCACAAAATTTTAACCACATCGGTTGAAGTAACCCATTAAAAATGTCGGCAAAGGGGTGATTTTTAAGAGCAATGGGAAAGTTTTACAAAAAAAAACATGAAATCCAGAAAAATGCACGAAATTTTAAGTACGGTCCATATTATTGAATGTTTGAGGAGGTCAACATGCAAATGTTGACCGTGACTGCGCCGCAAATGGTCTATCCGCTTAGTCCAATTTTGGCATACTCTTTCCAACATTTCGGCCGTTACCTCACGAATAAATGCTTCAATGTTGTCTTCCAATGCATTTGAAGCGGGCTTGTCTATATAGATGTGAGTTTTAACTTAGCCCCACAAATAAATGGCTACAGGCGTTAAATCGCACGATCTAGGCGGCCACTTGACCAGTCCCAAACGTGAAATAAAATGTTCATAGAACTCGCCTCTCAATAAGTCGATTGTTACGCGTGCTGTGTGGCATGTGGCACCGTCTTGTTGAAACCACATGTCATGCAAGTCAAGCTCTTGCATTTTCGGCAAAAATAGGTGGATATAATCTCACCATAGCGCTCACCACTCACAGTTACGTTACGATTCATATCATCTTTGAAGAAGTACGGTCCAATGATGCCACCAGCCCATAAACCGCACTAAACTGTGACTTTAAATGAACATATTTGACAAAGAAACAAAACACGAAACGAGCGTGAGCTGTTTAAAGCAGTGTTACAAAAAAAAAGCTGAAAAATCACCCTTTATAAGGGAGCTAAAAAAATTGAGGAGGCCACCGTAGCGCAGAGGTTAGCATGTCCGCCTATGATGCTTAACGCCTGGGTTCGAATCCTGGCGAGACCATCAGAAAAAATTTTTCAGTAGTGGTTCTCCCCTCCTAATGCTGGCAACATTTGTGAGGTACTATGACATGTAAAACTTCTCTCCAAATGTGGAATGTTCATGGGCAAAATTCGTATTTGCATAACAAAATCTGAATCGCTATAGTCCAGGTTTTTTTGTACTGCAACTATCCCAGCGACTTACAGTAATAAGAAGTCTCTGTGCGAAATTTCAATCGTCCATCATTAAATATAGCTAAACGGTAAAAAAAAAAAATTGTAAACCAGTGTTATGGACTGCATTTCCAAGCTGTTGTGACAGTCATTCTTGCTGCTGTCGTGGTTGTTGTTGTTGCTCTTGCAACGTCCACTCTTGAAAATAGTCAAAAGTCATTTGCATATTGAGTTGTATTTTTATTGAAAATAATAGTAATTGACAAACAGACAATGACAATCGACATGGCACACAGACAGACGACATAGAGGCATAACCAGAGACCGACCGGAGAAATATCCACAGACGGAACCAAGGGATGTGTTTGGCTAAAAAGCATACAACAAAAACCATCAGTATACTAAATATACCCCGGGACAGACCCTCTCACTCACTGACTGTCTAAGTGAGTGCATGAGTGACAGACATACCGATACACAACTTTACTGCTTGCCTGCTTGCTTGCTGGCTGCCCGTCCAATGTGGAATCTTAATGAATGTGCGACTGAGTATGCAGGCAGGGATAAAGTTTTTGTCATGCTTCGAATGACAGCGACGGAAACGGATATAGAAATGTCGTTGTTGTGGGGACCAGCTAACAAAGGGATAAACTCCTGCCTCTGAAACCCACTTAGGCACACACATGGTCACACCCTGTGTATAAGGAAGGCAATCAGTTGGCCGCTTGTTAGTTTGCAGTCAATTGAGGCTTTTGTTGTATGATTTCTCACAGCTTTTTCGGTTCATTTCCAAGCATAAAATGTTAAAAAATATTAATTAATTTTATACCATTCGTTCTGCATTTCCACAATTCCCCCATGACCAGATGACAATACGATTCAGATGTTATACATAATGAATGCATTTAATAGCATGGAACGATGCAGTCAAAGTCTAAATTGTAAAGTTAAATTATTGGCTTGAATGGTTAACAAAGTTTCTTCGTTGTGCCATAAGACTCACTTAGACGTGATGCGACAGGAACACGAGAAGGAAGATGCCTTCCAGTTCCTACCGTTGAATCATCCACATCGTTTTAAAAAGTCCAACAATTTAAGAATTTTCACCTCCGCTAAATCTGAGAAGTTCTAAATGAAGTGAGAACCTAAGAGGAACCTTACGAAATTTTTCAGCGCTGGTTATCCCCCCTCGGACAGCACTCATTGATTCGTGAGAAGTTTGGCCCAGTTACTTAATGGAATGTTCATGGGCAAATTTGCATTTTTAAAGTGGAACTCTTTCTGACTGCCAGTGCGGGACATAAAAACAGCACATGTCCTATAGTCTCTTCTTCTTCGACATCCTCCAAGCTAGCTTTGGCAAAAGTTGTTATTGGCAACCTTCAGTCTGTCACCATGTCTTCCGATCAGACAGTGACCTGTCATGACGGACACAATGACTGAGACTTCTCTTCTAGCCAGCGACATCAAAGCGGTAGACCTCTTCAAGACTACTACTAAATTTCCCATGAATATTCCATTAAGAAATTTGGATACTTCTCCCATTTCAGTGAGTGCAAATTGCAATTTTTGCCCATGAACATTCCACTATGGAACAGGGGCAACTTCTCACATAGCAATGAGTGCAGTCCAATTCAAGTTTAAGCTCAATGATAAGGGGCCTCCTTTTTATAGCCGAATCCGAACGGCGTGACGCAGTACGACACTTCTTTGGAGAGAAGTTTTACATGACATAGTACCTCACAAATGTTGCCAGTATTAGGAGCGGAAACCCACCGCTAAACATTTTTATACCCTCCACCATAAGATGGAGGGGTATACTAATTTCGTCATTCTGATTGTAACTACTCGAAATATTCGTCTGAGACCCCATAAAGTATATATATTCTTGATCGTCGAGACATTTTATGTCGATCTAGCCATGTCCGTCCGTCTGTCCGTCCGTCCGTCCGTCTGTCTGTCGAAAGCACGCTAACTTCCGAAGGAGTAAAGCTAGTCGCTTGAAATTTTGCACAAATACTTCTTATTAGTGTAGGTCGGTTATTGTAAATGGGCCATATCGGTCCATGTTTTGATATAGCTGCCATATAAACCGATCTTGGGTCTTGACTTCTTGAGCCTCTAGCGTGCGCAATTCTTATCCGATCAGAATGAAATTTTGCACGACTTGTTTTTTTATGATATCCAACAACTGTGCCAAGTATGGTTCAAATCGGTCTATAACCTGATATAGCTGCCATATAAACCGATTTTGGGTCTTGACTTCTTGAGCCTCTAGAGTGCGCAATTCTTATCCGATCAGAATGAAATTTTGCACGACGTGTTTTTTTATGATATCCAACAACTGTGCCAAGTATGGTCTAAATCGGTCTATAACCTGATATAGCTGCCATATAAACCGATCTTGGGTCTTGACTTCTTGAGCCTCTAGCGTGCGCAATTCTTATCCGATCAGAATGAAATTTTGCACGACGTGTTTTTTTATAATATCCAACAACTGTGCCAAGTATGGTTCAAATCGGTCTATAACCTGATATAGCTGCCATATAAACCGATTTTGGGTCTTGACTTCTTGAGCCTCTAGAGTGCGCAATTCTTATCCGATCAGAATGAAATTTTGCACGACGTGTTTTTTTATGATATCCAACAACTGTGCCAAGTATGGTTGAAATCGGTCCATAACCTGATATAGCTGCCATATAAACCGATCTATAGCCCGATACAGATCCCATATAAATCGTTCTCTCTATTTTACTTCGTGAGCCCCAATAGGCGCAATTCTTATACGAATTGGCTGAAATTTTACACAGGTCTTCAACATATAATTTAATTGTGGTCCGAACCGGACCATATCTTGATATCGTTTTAATAGCAGAGCAACTCTTTTCTTATATCCTTTTTAGCCTAAGAAGAGATGCCGGGAAAACAACTCGACAAATGCGATCCATGGTGGAGGGTATATAAGATTCGGCCCGGCCGAACTTAGCACGCTTTTACTTGTTTTCTGTTGGTCTCGCCAGGATTCGAACCCAGGCGTTCAGCGTCATAGGCGGACATGCACCTCTGCGCTACGGTGACCTTCAATGAGTGCAGTCCGATTAATTTGTAAGCTCAATGATAAGGGGCTTCCTTTCTGATGCCAAATCCTAACGGAGTGCCGCATAGCGACACCACTTCTTAGAAAAGTTTCAACATGGCTGGATGTGTCATAAATGTAGCCAATCAGTAAGAGGATAACCAATTTTTGGGCCCGGCGCGAAAATTTTTGGGATTTTCGTACCGGGATTTGAACCCAGACGCTCGGCGTCATAGGCAGATATGCCAACCTCTGAGCCACGGTGGCCGATCAAGTCTAGATTGGGCCTCATAATATTGGAGTGTTTACAAGCTTCACTTTGCGGCCTTCTTTTCCCTTTAAGCCTAATCCTGAAGACTTAGCAGACCTGTCGCTACAGGCATACCCACAAATTCCAGTTGCCCTGGAATATTTAAGGCACTTTCTAGTATCTGAAGCTTACCCCCTCTACAATCCCAAGGCAGCCGGTTGTACATACCGGATTGACCCGATGAAGTCCTTCATCGGCAAGGGCTGCCGTCTCAGTGTACAACACACTGCTACAACAACAACAACAAGTCCCTGAGCTATCTCTGTGACCCGGCACCCATAATAGGTAAATTTGAACTGTTCAGCCATTTCGTTAAGAGATCTGACACAGTAGAGGGTGGTTTTTCAATTCAGCAATATATTCACCAGAGATTCAATGGCTGTCTGGCTGTCTAAGAAGATATTTATGCCAATCGTCCTTATGAAATTATATGTTAGCCAATTCAACACCTCCTTAATTGCAAGGATCTCCGCTTGATACACACTGCAGTAGTCAGGTAACTTTTTCGATATGACCAGTTCTAGATCTTCGGAGTACACCCCAATGCCCACCAGGTTATCTAGTTTGGAACCATCCGTATAGAAGTCTATGTAAGTCTATTACCAGGGATATCGTAGTTCCCATCGGTTCTATCAGGAATAGTGGTACAATACTTTTTATTAAAAAGCGGCTTAGGTCGGGTGTAATCCATACTGCCTAGAACAACGAACATTGTATCAAGGATAACACAGTGTCCGTAGCCGCCACATGACCAAGGAGAAAGCTCCCTTAGCCTCATGGCTGTGGTCGCAGCAATCTGTCTGGCCACAATGTCCAGAGGCATAAGATGTATCCATATATATTCCATTATATTCAGTGCATCACATGGTGTCGTCCTTAGTGGGGCTGTGATGCACAAACAAGCCATAATTTGGATCCGATTGACTATTGAACATAAGATGGACTATTGAACCGTCGTCCACCAGACCACAACACCATATAGCATTGTAGGTTTGACAACTACAGTATATAGTCAATGCATGACTCGCAGTTTCAACCCCCAACTTTCGCCAATGGCTCTCTTGCAGGCGTATAGGGCAAGAGTTGCCTTTCTTGGCCTTTTCAAAATGTTGGATTTGAAGTTCGATTTCCTGTCCAGCAAAACAGCCTGGCAGTTTGCACTTTCAGTAAATGGAACATTCTCTCCTCCCAAGTGCCACTGTAGGTAACTTATTTCTCGTGCTAAGAAGACCTACTTCTGCCTTGCACAGATCTAAGCCTAGACCACTTTGGTAGCCAACTTCGCTGTCCCATATAGATCTTCTGAAATTTATCTCTATGAGTGCTGGGAAACTTTCCCCAAACCTCAAAAGGCACGTCATCGGCATACGCGACTACTTTTACGCCTTTTTCTTCCAGAGACAATAAAATATTTTTAATGGATATATTCCAAAGTAGAGGAGACTGTACACCTTCTGAAGGTGTTCCTCTGCTGACCCATCTTTTCAGATCCACAAATCCCAAGGCTGCCATAATGCATTTTTATACCCTCCACCATAAGATGGGGGGTATACTAATTTCGTCATTCTGATTGTAACTACTCGAAATATTCATCTGAGACCCTATAAAGTATATATATTCTTGATCGTCGTGAAATTTTATGTCGATCTAGCCATGTCCGTCCGTCTGTCCGTCCGTCCGTCCGTCCGTCCGTCCGTCTGTCTGTCGAAAGCACGCTAACTTCCGAAGGAGTAAAGCTAGCCGCTTGAAATTTTGCACAAATACTTCTTATTAGTGTAGGTCGGTTGGTATTGTAAATGGGCCATATCGGTCCATGTTTTGATATAGCTGCCATATAAACCGATCTTGGGTCTTGACTTCTTGAGCCTCTAGAGTGCGCAATTCTTATCCGATTGGAAAGAAATTTTGCACGACGTGTTTTGTTATGATATCCAACAACTGTGCCAAGTATGGCTCAAATCGATCCATAACCTGATATAGCTGCCATATAAACCGATCTTGGGTCTTGACTTCTTGAGCCTCTAGAGTGCGCAATTCTTATCCGATTGGGATGAAATTTTACACGACGTATTTTGTTATGATATCCAACAGCTGTGCCAAGTATGGTTCAAATCGGTCCATAACCTGATATAGCTGCCATATAAACCGATCTTGGGTCTTGACTTCTTGAGCCTCTAGAGTGCGCAATTCTTATCCGATTGGGATGAAATTTTGCACGACGTGTTTTGTTGTGATTTCCAACAACTGTGCCAAGTATGGTTCAAATCGGTCCATAACCTGATATAGCTGCCATATAAACCGATCTTGGGTCCTGACTTCTTGGGCCTCTAGAGGGCGCAATTCTCATCCGACTAGACTGAAATTTTGCACATAGTGTTTTAGTATCACTTCTAACAACTGTGCTAAGTATTGTTCAATTCGGGCCATTACTTGGTATAGCTGTCATATAAACCGATCTTGGGTCTTGACTTCTTGAGGTTCTAGAGTGAGCAATTCTTATCCGATTAGAATGAAATTTTGCATCACGTGTTTTTTTATGATATCCAACAACTGTTCCAAGTATGGGTCAAATCGGTCCATAGCCTGATGTAGCTGCCATATAAACCGATCTTGGGTCTTGACTTCTTCAGCCTCTAGAGAGCGCAATTCTTATCCGATTTGCCTGAAATTTTGTACGACGGATCCTCTCATGACCATGAACATACGTGTTTATTATGGTCTGAATCGGTCTATAGCCCGATACAGCTCCCATATAAATCGATCTCTCTATTTTACTTTTTGAGCCCCCAAAGGGCGCAATTCTTATTCGAATTGGCTGACATTTTACACAGGTCTCCAACATATAACTTAATTGTGGTCTGAACCGGATCATATCTTGATATCGCTCTAATAGCAGAGAAAATCTTTTCTTATATCATTTTTTGCCTAAGAAGAGATGCCGGGAAAAGAACTGACAAATGCGCTCCATGGTGGAGGGTATATAAGATTCGGCCCGGCCGAACTTAGCACGCTTTTACTTGTTTTTTTGTAATAAACTTTGTTACGGTAGTGTTGATACCTAGAAACTCCAACTCCTTCATGATTGACGTCGGTTTTACATGATTGAAAGCACCTTCAATGTCAAGAAATGCTACCATTGTATATTCCTTGATTGTAAGAGAACCCGCTATGGAGTCGTTTAGGTCGTGAAGGGCTTTTTGCAGTGGATTTGCCTTTACTATATGTATGCTGCTGCCACGACAGGCGATCTCCAGGGATCTTTGCCCTAAGACATATTTATATCAACCTCTCAAGAGTGTCTTTAGCATAAAGGATGACAGACTAATAGGACGAAAATCTTTCGTCTTCGTGTGGTAGGGTTTTCCTGCTTCCGGAATGAAAATGACCTTCGTATCCCTCCATCCCACAGATATATATGACATGCTGATGCAAGCAGAGTAGCAAACCCTAAGCAAATGAACCAGTCTATCAGACACAGCTTGTAATTCAACCGGTGATGCATCATCAGGGCCTCGCGACTTAATGGAGTCGAAACTTCTTATCGCCCAAAAGATTTTCGGCTAAGAGACAATTTATCTAATAACCTCCGAGGAATGCATACCAGTGACAACCTCTTCTGGGCCACGTTGTTCGTTGGAGAACTTCCCGTTAAATGTATATCAACGAGTATTTACTCACTAGACAATGTCCATATATTCTCTGACTTCTAAATATACCCCACGGCAATAGGTCTTCAAGACAGAAACTTCCTTAGCCTAGAGGCCTCAGACGTATCCTTCACGGCTCTGCAGAATTCCACCCAGGATTTGTTCTGAGCATTTCTCAGCTCTCCCTTTGTTTTAGCTCAGCCTTATAGATGTCCCAATCGTGTGGTGCCTTGGGGCTTTCGCCCCTTTTGAAGAGTTTTCTGCAGCCCTTTCTTAGACCAACCCGTTTCGAAGTCCACCATGGCGGTTGCAGTTGGCCCCTTAGCTTGGCTATAGAACATTCAGAGCCTTCGTGATCCGTTTAACAATTTTGTCTATATCTTCACAAAATTTAATTATATTTGCAATTAAAATTGTGCGAAATTTATCCTGATGCAGCGACATGTCGCTACTATTTTGCTCATAGAACTCAGTACCACTTGTATGGAATGTGTTCGCATTACCTTCGTCACCATTTTTTATAGTGCATTTTGACAGTCGAAGTCAGTACAAGGCTTAAGACGAGAAGATTTCATCGCTATGAACGCGATCATGTTTACATAGATGGGCAGAACCACTGATTGACACTCACAGAATAGGCACTCGGGGAGCATGGACCGATGCAGCTGAAACTCATATGCGTGTGGGTGTGCCGGATGGGCGCTTACACCTAATCTCTTCTTACATTCATTTTATTTCACACTCTTTTACCATTGGCACTTGCTTTTCTCACCAGCATTCCATAATGGGCCAGACTGTCCTCCGAGCAAACTCACCTTTAATGATGTGCTTTCTATTCAACCTAAACCTTGATACAGCTCCCATATAAATGGTCCTAATACTTTGTACGTGGTCAACGAGGTCTTTTTGTCAACACCCTAAGTGCTGCCGGCAAGTGACTTGAGGACCTTGTTTCTGCTTTTGAGTTTATCGCTGGATTGTTAGAGGTTAACCCGGAGATATTATCCCGCCTTGGGGAACTTCCTATTTCACTCTACGGTGCTTCGACTTCTTATCCCTAAATTCCACAAATGACTGGCGACCAAACAGATAATTCGCTACCCAGCGTTTCAGGCTTGGCAGGAGAAACGTCTTGGCGATGTCCACAAATAGCTTGGCGTGGCTGACCGTGTCGTATGCCTTCGATAGGTCCTGTACTATCACATGCGCTGGGCTGATTGAAGCAACCGCAAATGTGTGCGGTGATGGCATGCAAAGCAGATGTTGTGCTATGTAGTCTTTAGAATCCATGTTGACGCTTGGCGAATGGAAATTCTCCTTCGAGGCTCGGAAGAAGTAATCCCTTAAGCGTCGTTGGTCTGGTGAGAGAAGGGAGATCGGTCTGTACGACTCCCCCTAACTCGGTCCTTTCCAGGCTTCAGTAGCGGGATCACTCTGCCCATTTTCCAGACATCGTTAACTAAAAGGGTGTCCAAAGACAGGTTTAAGACAGTAGTAAGGTACACCACGCCAGGTAAATCCAGATTCTTCAGCATCAGTATAGAGATTCCGTTGTGGCTCAACACTTTGGATGACATTCGAAACTTCGACCACGGTAAATTGTGATGGCTGTCCATCGGCTTGGAGACCACTATACGACGAATGGCTTTCCTCCTTGCCCTGTCACTCTCGGGATGCACAATAAATTGATGGTTGAACAACTTGGCGCATCTCTTAGGATCAGTCACGGTTACGTCTCCAAAATTGATTGAGGTCTCGTCTACCGGGGTTCGAGAGTGACTTGACAGTAGACCACAACTTGCCTAAATCCAGCCACAAATTCCACTTATGTTCGTTGACTACCCTGTTAATTTCATGATTCAGCTCGCTGATTCTGAGATTAGTGGGGTCCGTACAACGAATCCCACCACTCTCGTTTGCGAGTACTTCTGCCTTCGCTGGGAAATTGGGCCGCACTTGGGGTATTCGACCGGTTGGTATAAAGCGAGCAGCTTCTGGGTTAATGATGTTTCGGAAGTTTTTCTCGGCAACAAGCACATTTTAGAGAGGTATCAGTTCACTGAAGCGTCGATTGGTATTCTCTCTGAAGCCGACCAAATCGGCCTTCTTTTGACTAATAAACATTCGGCGCTCAGAGGTTATGAAGTCGGGTCAGACCCCAAAGAGATGACGGCTTGCCAGGCTACGTCACTCAGGAGATCAGGGGATGCAAGGGAAATGTCTGGTGCCCTGCTACACCTCCTCGTAATCCTAGTAGGGGCATCCTCATTGGCCGTACAAAATGTGGAATATTCAATCTGCTCTGCCAAAGCTACTCCCCGCTGGTCGTTACCAAGGGGAGAGTGCCATGCAGTGTGATGCGTATTAAGGTCCCTTAAAACCAGATTATTATGGCCAGATAGTAACCCACTTATGTTGAAGTTGTATGCTCGGCCATTAATTGAGCCACAGCTACCAACTGGCGGAGTGTAAATGTTGTACAGATCGATCTCAGCAGTACCGGACCTGACTGCTATCCCCATGCACTCCAGTAGCGGTCACTAGCGCAAGGCGCAGGCAAGATGGGTCTATACTGTACGGAATGGTGTAACTTGAAGGCCAATCCCCAACCTGCATTCCTTGAGCGATCCTTGCTTAGCACATAGTATCCGTGACAACTGTGCAGGCAGCATGTGTTGGTCAGCTTTATCTCCTGTATCGATGCAACCTTTATGTTCTTTCGGCTCATAAAATCCACAATCTCGTCGGAGACCGTGGCAATTCAATTGCTAAAATGATATACTTTCCTGCACTGCCCTGGTAATATTGGGGCTGGGATGCATCTGTTGCGTATATTGCAGCACGGGAGAGGTCGGGGGAGTCACATAGTCCGACGACGAGGACGCAGAAGGCGACGACGCTTGTGACCCACTGCTGTCTATATTCGCAAAGCACCTTGGATACATTCAATATGACTATACTCCCGTAATGGTGTAGGGCCAGAACAAGATTAGAAATGTACCCACTCCATGCACAGGTTACACCTCAATAACACCGACCGATGATGGTCCTGGCAAACTGAACAGAACCAGGGTCCGGGGTTTTTTTTTCAATCACAGCACGGTCCCGACACTTGCGGAGAACGTACTCCGGTATGTGCCTCTCCCATGAGGAAAAAAGACGAACACGTACACTGCGGTAAGTGCAGCCATCTATTTTCAAAATAACTCTAATCCCCACTCCATTCATGGCTCCACAAAACAAGCAATACTTCAATTTGACTTGTGGTTCTTAGTTTTAGTCCACATATTATTTTATATTTTTGGGTACACTTTTACTCAATTCGCAACTCCACCGAATGTAAAGCGGTTTTAAACCCACCACCGAAGGATGGGGGTATATTTATTTTATCATTCTGGTTGCAATACATGGAAATATTGCGTTGCCCAAAAAGTAATTGCGGATTTTTTAAAAGAAAGTAAATGCATTTTTAATAAAACTTAGAATGAACTTTAATCAAATATACTTTTTTTACACTTTTTTTCTAAAGCAAGCTAAAAGTAACAGCTGATAACTGACAGAAGAAAGAATGCAATTACAGAGTCACAAGCTGTGAAAAAATTTGTCAACGCCGACTATATGAAAAATCCGCAATTACTTTTTGAACAACCCAATATTTATTTAAAAAAAGCACATCTATTAATAGATTTCGTTGAACAGTGAGCTCACAGCGGCACAGTCAGCTGAGAGTTTGGTCCGGATCGGACCATATTTCGTGAGTAGTGTATTTTTCACCGGACTTGACGCAATGGAGTTAATATGTTTATCCCAGGTTGTGGGTATCCAAAGTTCGTCTCAGCCAAACTTAATGTGTTTTTATATCCTTCACTATAGGATGGAGGGTACACGAATTTCGTCATTGCGTTTGTTACACATTGAAATATTGATCTGAGACTTAACTTAGTATATTATTGAACGTCTTGACATTGCAAGTCGATTTAGTCATGTCTGTCCGTCGGTCTTAACCTTAGAAGGGATTAAGCTAGGCGCCTGAAGTTTTGCACAAATACTTCCTATTAGTGTAGGTCGATTGGGATTGTAAATGGGTATTATCGGACTATGTTTTCATATAACTGCCATATAAACTGATGTTGGATCTTGATTTATTGAGCCTCTAGACGGCGAAAGTCTTATCCAATTTGGCTCAAATTTCGTATGAGATGCTCTGCAAAGGCTTTCAACAACTGTTCTAAGTATGCTCGAAATCGGTTCGAAACTTGATATAGCTGCTATATAATTCGATCTCGCATCTTGATTTCTTGAGTCTCTAGAGTGCGCAATTATTATCCGATTTGGCTGAAATTTTGCGTGAAGTCATTTGTTTTGACTTGCATAAAATGAAATAGCTACCATATAGACCGATCTCCCGATTCTATTTCTTGAGCCACTACATGGCTCAATTCTTATCAAATTTGGCTGAAATCTTGCAGAATGACTTCTATGTTGGCCTTCAACATCCAAACCAAGTATGGTCCGAATTGATCGATAACCTGATATAGCTCTAACAGCATGTACATTTTTATACCCACCACCGACGGATGGGGGTATATTCATTTTGTCATTCCGTTTGCAACACATCGAAATATCCATTTCCGACCCTATAAAGTATATATATTCTTGATCAGCGTAAAAATCTAAGACGATCTAGACATGTCCGTCCGTCTGTCTATTGAAATCACGCTACAGTCTTCAAAAATAGAGATATTGAGCTGAAATTTTGCAAAGATTCTTTTTTTGTCCATAAGCAGGTTAAGTTCGAAGATGCGGGATCACTCACATATAGACCGATCCGCCGATTTAGGGTCTTAGGCCCATAAAAGCCACTTTTATTATCGCATTTTGCTGAAATTTGGGACGGTGAGTTATCTTAGACCCTTCAACGTCCTTCGTTAATTTGGCCCAGATCGGACCACATTTGGATATAGCTGCCATATAGACCGATCCTCCGATTCAGGGTCTTAGGCCAATAAAAGCCACATTTATTATCCGATTTTGCTGAAATTTGGGACAGTGAGTTGTCTTAGGCCCTTCGACATCCTCCGCCAATTTGGCTCAGATCGGTCCGCATTTGGATATAGCTGCCATATAGACCGATCTCTCGGTTTTAGGTTTTGGGGCCATAAAAGGCGCATTTATTGTCCGATGATACCGAAATTTGGAACAAAGAGCTAAGTTAAGTCCCTCCACATATTTCTGCAATTTGGTCTAGATCGATCAAGATTTGCATATAGCTGCCATATGGACCGATCTCTCGATTTAAAATCTTGGCCCCATAAAAGGCGCTTTTTTAATCCGATTTCACTGAAATTTGACACACTGACTTATGTTAGGCTTTTCGACATCCGTGTCGTATATAGTTCAGATCGGTTTATTTTAAGATAAAGCTACTTAAAAGACCAATATTTTGTTATATACAATTGAACAATGACTTTTACTTATTAGTATTTGGTCCAAATCGGAACATATATTGATATAGCTGCTGTGGGGCATAAGGTATGAGTTTTGCACCGGATTTTGACGAAATGTGGTTTACTTATATATATCCGAGGGGGTGGGTATCCAAAGTTCGACTCGGCCGAACTTAACGCCTTTTTACTTGTTATCTATCATCCTTTGTTTGCCTATAAAGAGATATCGGGCAAACTTCTTTACAAATGCGTTCCATGGTGGAGGGTATATAAGATTCGGGCCTGCCAAATTTAGCTCCTTTTTACTTGTTACTTATTACTTTAATTAATTTAATTTTATTTTGTTCAATTTATTAATTTTGTTTTAAACAACCGTTACTACCATGCTAAAATTTCGATGCAGCGTTCTACACCAATATGTGAATGCATTCGTAATTGCGTGTGAAAAAATGCCATACAAAGTATTGTGCTGTCCATGTGTTGGTGTTTGTTTGTTCGTTTGTTACATTCTTTGGTAGAGAGCATGAATTAAAGACTTTGCTTTCGTTTGTCCATGTGTATGTATATATGGATATATATATATCTGTGCTTCAACCATAGAGTTTTCTGTAGTAAAAGTACGGAGTTTCGTTTAGTTATGAGAATATAAAATGCGACAGTGTCTGATAAAACATTAATAGACATTTGGATAGACAGTTATCAGACAACAGATGGACTTTATTGTTAGAGACCTCAGATGAAAATTATAATAGACAAGAACTATACCAAAGAGGTGTGTATGTACGTATGTGTGTGTATACATAGGAATAACCACATTCATTTATTCATTCATTTATTTATGTATGCAGCCAGAGCTGGGAAAATTGCATTTAAGGAAATAAGATGTGACAAAGGATACATGGATATAGTTTAGGAGAGACCTTTTAATCAATTCTATAATTATTTTGACAAACAGTTTAAGTTTTTTGAGGAGGTTAATTCCTCAGTTAAAAACTTGGATGACGGAAACAAGGTGGAAGATATCCTAAACCAGTAAGGAAAGGCAAAAGTCGGGCGGTGCCGACTTTATTATACCCTACACCTACCCTATAAATACAAAAGGGGGGCTATATATAATTCTGAACCAATTTTGTTGGACCTCGGCGGATGTGTTCAGATAGGTTATTAAAATTACTGTATCAAATTTCGAACAAAGCTAATATGTTTAAAATGTCATAACTACGGTTGACAAATGACAAAAAATTACCCAAAATGTGACAAACATATAGATGGGAGCTATATCTAAATCTGAACCGATTTCGATCAAACTTTATCGATATTGTGGATGTCGACGAGGAAAGCGTTGTACAAAATTTTGGGAAGATTGTTCAATAAATGCGATTGCAGTGGGTGTAGGAGTGAAAATCGGGCGATATATGTATATATACATCTGAACAGGTGTCTATGAAATTCACCACCAATATCGAGAGTCATAAGAAAGTCCTTCCTTTCGAATTTCGAGAGAATCGGTTGACAAATGACTATTTTATTGCATTATTACTGCAAGTCGGACGAACATATATATGGAAGCTATATCCAAATCTAAATCGATTTTTATCTAATTCACCAATTATATTGAGAGTCGGAAGAAAATCCTTCCCAACATATTTCAAGAGAATCGGTCAACA